>NW_009943123.1:6216-34977 GCF_000696875.1 Nestor notabilis | reverse complement strand
GGGAAAGCACAGAATTAGAGAAAGGTCAAGAACTGGGAAATAACAGCAGATCATTTACCTAATCTATATTTGTGGAAGTTAGAAAGTTCAGTGAAAATACTTAGGGCCAGCTACTTAAAAGTAGTAGGAACAGCAGATTGCTTGTTATGCACCTTTAAATTGTATGAATAAGGAAAAAAAAACTAGAGCTTGTTCCTGTGGGAAGTTGAAATATGCATGTTATGTTAGCTTTTCCTTTTTTTGGAGTCTATCATTGTGTTGGCTGGAATTTGAACGGGCACTTATAGGGCTGCCTACTGTATCATTGTGGTTACTCTCCCTTGGACTCAATGTGAATAAGCAGATGTCTTCATTACTTTGAGAATGATTGAACTGACATGCCAACGTTTTAGGCAGATTGTGGAATAATTAAGAGAAAAGGCATACTGCCACTATTCAGAAGACTTATGTCACTGAGAATATCTTTTCAATGGCCTGATTTTATGTGCTGTTGCATATTGTGTGTTAGGAATTAAATCATGGCTTTGTCATATTAATCCCAAGGAAGAGGCAGCCGTTAGCTGCATGGCTGCAGGAGCTGAAGAGGCATCATGTCATTTCTCAGTTACAGTGTGATCTTTGTATTCCCTTTGTCTGTTGGGTGAAAGAAGTCAGCACTAGCCTTTAACCTGCTTTCTTGATGGGGAAATACAGCACATTGAGGGAGCAGAGCAGAAACTCCACCACTTGTGGAAAAGGATTGAACTCTCAGAGGCTGCTTCTTGCTGCTGTAGAGACTGGGGGTACCTTTTTCAAAGGAGCAGAAAGCTTGTGTCTCTAACCAGAAAAGAATAAGCTTCAAAAATAGAAACAAGACAGAGCCTGTGCCATGGTATGTCTGTGTAGAGGTGTGAAAGCTAACTAGAAAAAAGCTTGCTTGAAAAAATGCTGGTGAGTGCAATTTAAACAGTTACATCAAACACATCTACAAGAGGCTTACAAGCAGCAAGCTTCAATCCTAGTTTTCTCCCGTTATGTTCTGGTTACATCTAATAGCCTATTTTTATTTTATTTTTTTTAAATCTCTTTGTTATTTGAAACATGGTTTGATATTTAATATATTTTTGTATTGTAGTAATCCAGAACAGACTCCAAATTGCTTCATATCATGAAATTGCTCTGAAATCACAGCATGGAAGCCATGCATGTGTGTTTCATTCAAAGTATATTTTTAAAGTTACCATACTGTGGTCACTAAAGGTGTTGGCCAGTTTTATGTAACACCTTGTATCTAAATACTGCACAGCTTAGAATTGTCTTTTTTTTTTAATTCTAAAGAAAAGCAAACTTCAACAGAGCCTGCTTTGAATTAGACAAGCTTATGTCCATGCAGTGTGTTTTTGGCAAAGAGATTTATTAAGAATTTATTAAGATCTTTTTAAATCCTACCAATGACAAACACGATGCTTGCCTCCTTTAATTCTTTACAGCCTAAGCTCACAATGGCAAAATGCAGACGAAATGTGGAGAATTTCTTGGAAGCTTGCAGAAGGATTGGAGTGCCTCAGGTACGTATTTTTGCTATCCTGATGTAATGTTTTAGGTGCAGTTTTGTATGATGCTTCAGAACATAAAACCTTCTTTGAAAGATTGGATGAAAAAAAATTATTAAAAGCTTAGAAGGTTCAGGTATAAGCTATGTGTTGTGGTACAGATCAGACTTAGCTTGCATTATCTTGCAGAGCTAAATGAAGTCAGATTTAGTTTATCAGAGGTCTTATTCACTTACTGCTGTGCTTCAAATTCGTAATAGTGATGCAGTTCAAGTCTGCCTTTAGAATTGCAAGGTATTTCTATAACCACAGTTACACCTTCTCAAGATTAGATATTTGACAGCTTAAAAGTGGGATTAAATTTGGATGACGTTTTGCATGTTTTATTTTTATCCCAAAGCTTTTCATGTTCTTTCAGAATAATTCTTTTACACAAATGCCTTTACTGTCTTACCAACAAGTCACAGTATTACTGGCCTTTCTCTTATGGTAGCTATCTTTGCATAGATCCTAATTCTTTTGTTATGTACCAGTGGTAGAATTCTATCTTCTGGTATTCCTTGTCCCATTCTGCAGCTTGGAAGATCTAGGAGGTGGGAACATAAAATAGTCCATCTGACTCCAGTTATCCTATTTTATGCTATCCTGTCCTTTCCACTTTGTCTTAGCAGCTGTGTCAGCACAAATAACTTTGATACATCATGTTTTTCTTAATTTTTCTTCTAGTGCATTATTTGATTTTGTTTCTTAATTGCTCAGCATTAGTGTTTCTGTTGTAGGTGTTGTTTTCTTTCTTTTGTATTGTGAAAGGGAGAAAATAGACCCAGGGGCTCATTTCCCAGTTATTTCTAAAACCACTGTTCTCAAGTCAGCCATGCAGTATTTTTTGGTGTGTTCAGATAATGTCCCTTGCAGGCATTTGAACCGTGGGGCTTTTAGGATAGCATATTTATCAAATGCCTGGCAATTTCACATGACTCAGTGGTAAGCTGCCTTGGAACGTGGTAGGGAGCTGTAAGTGATCATTAGCACTTTGAGATCCTGCACTATTTTGGTACCCTAAGAAACTTCAGACTTTTACTCCCAGCAGAACTGCCCAGTATAAATTTGTCTGGGGCAAAATTGTTCAATTCCATCCCAGCTTCCCTATTTATAACTCCCTCAAATATGCAGATGTGATTTTCATGGGGTTGCCATACAGAGCAGATCACTGAAATGACCCACATTTAAAAACAAATGAAAACGCCACTGAAGAAAAAGTCCCCTGCAGACCCAGCCTGCTATATCTGCTGCACCTACTGTCCAGGACCCTCCTGGTTTTCTCATATTTCTTGCTTTAATGTGGAAGAGTTCAAGCAGAGTGTTGCTGGGGAAGCTTACTGAAATAGCCCCACCTGAACTCTAAAGTTGCTCTCACATGTCTATGTTGCATAGCTGCTGAGATATGAATATACGATATGTGTATGCAAGAATGGCCTGACAGCTTAGCATGTTTTTCTTGAAAAGATGCCTGCAGGTATTTCCTTTCATTTAACATCTAATTACAAAAATAAAAGGCTTTCTGAAAGTATCAATCTGTGTAGAAATACTAAGAGGAAGACTACTTTTAGAAAATTGTAATTACAGGCTCCGCAGTGGAACAGTTCTTTATAGAACTTTGCTAGTTAAAGCCCTTGCATCAAAAGAACCTGGAAGTTGAACAGATTGATCTGTGCATCTAGATTTCACTGATTTACACTGATTACCTGGGTGAAAGGGAGGGAAAAGATACACAGTGGGAACAGTTGCAGAACACTTAAACTCTAATTAGTAATTGATATTTTGGCAGGCTACCACATTCAAGCATAAAAAAATCACTTGTCCTACTGTTTTCATTAACTAAGGTACATATCGAGATTTAGCTTTGGTGAGTGCCCAGTGCCAGCAGCATCTCAGAAACCTCCCCTGGAGAAGAATGGTTTTCACTGAGGCATGTGTAAAACTGCTGGTTTTAACAACAAAGAATAGTTACATGTTTAAGCCATACAGGTGACAGGCACCTCACCAAACACTAAATATTTGCATTAGGTATGTTCTTTGCAATCGGAGTCTTGCAGATTCCTTTGTGCAAATTAACCAGCTGTGGTATACTTCTTGACTATGTAGGCTGTATCTGAGATGTCTGATAACTGACTGCTTCATGGATGTTGCTATGGCTAACTGACTGACCTTTTTTTTTCTGTCTGTTTTCCCTTCCTGCTCACACACTCTGGACAGGACAATCTTTGTTCCCCTTCTGACATTCTTCAGCTAAACCTCAGCGTTAAAAGAACAGTTGAGACTCTTCTTTCCCTGGGGACAGATTCAGAAGAATCCAGTCTTGTCTCCCTTTCCATTCAGCTCTGGGGCTTTGTGGTGTTTTACTGTACTCTAATGCTAACACTCTGTATGTTCTATCGCTGGGTCTTTTTTCTCTAGCTGAAGGATAGTGTTGCCGCTTCCTCCCTCTGTTACTCCAGTGCTTGGGAGAGGATTTTGGTTTTTGTCAAGACTGTGTGTATGAAGTGCTTTCTTTCCCACTGATGGGACAGAGGAGACAAGTACAAAGTGTGAACACATTCGTGCACCCACACGACCATCTGTGACATAATCCACATTTGTATTTGCTGTGTCATATTTAGCAGGTGACAAGGGAGGAAGTGCTGTCTGTGGGCTAGAGTGAGGCACAGAGGTTAGGATGTGTGGGTGCGTGCTATAGTCTGCCAACAGGTGATGTAGTACTGGGAAAACTCTGTGTCAGTTTGTGCCTCAGTTTTCCCACATGTATAATGGGAATTGCACCCACCCTGGTAAATTGCTTGAGAATTTATCTGATGAAAAACGTTAAAGAAGGCAAAGTTGTTTGTTTGGGTTTTTTTTCCCAACATCAGTGTTCTTGATGAGATCTCACAGTCTTAGGAGACATGGTCTGGTAAGTTTTATCCACAGGACTTTGTAGCTATTTTTCTTTTTCCTTCCCCTTATCCTGCTTCTGAGAGCATTCGATTTCTTGTATTTGTAGACTGGTGTATTACTCTGAGTCAGGATTTGTTAAATAACTGTCAGTGAATCCTGAGCTACTTGAGCTTCATAACAGATCAAGGAGAAAATTTGCAAAGAAATTGCACTCTTTAACAACTCTGAAATAAATTTTTTCTGGCACAGAAGGAAAAATCCCTTGAATTCTGTCAGATGTCACAGGATGTCATTGCATTTTATTGTGCTCTGGATAAAACTTAAAAACTTCTTGAGTTTTTACTTGATTGTGGGCAGCCCAGCCCATGCTTGTTCCATGCTTCTTCCTCCTATCCTGTAATTTTCAGAAACCTTTGTATCATACAATTGCAGAAATGCAAGTCCCAGTTGCACAATGACTCTTCACTGTTATACAAAACTCAGGTTGTCTTCCCTAAAGCTTCAAAGCTTTTCCCTCCCCAGGAAAAGCATCCTGGTGCTTTATTGCTTTAATGTCTCAGGGACAACTCATAACTTTAGGGCTCTCCCCCATGTGATGTATAAAAGACCATGTCTCCTCAGAGTGTAGATTGATTCAGGGAACTCTGTTCAGAGACCAGTGACAGGTAAGTGTTAAATAAAATGGCTTAATGGCAAATGTGTTTTCTATAAATTTCTGTTACATTTGAAAATACAGTAAATGGCTTGTAAGCCCAGTGTAAATGGTGTTAGCATTCCGACATTAACCTGGCAACAGCTCTGAAGCACAGTCTAAGATACACAGGAGCTCAGTTGCACTTGTGGTCACTACCAGTAAAAACGTGTTACTTGTACATGGATGTCACAAGCCCTTGTAACAAAGTGAGTATTTAACAAAGGAGCAAGTAGAGGAGTTGTTGCCCTCTTTCCAAATCACACAAAGTGTTCTGTCCAAGCAAAGCAGTTTTGAGCAAAGAGGGTACCTTTGACGGGCGGAGATTGTTTTATTTTTAAATGAGCTATTTTTGCACTGCTTACTGGTATGAACTAAAATGAACTCAGTTCCTATGTTCTTTAACTTCTTCTAATGAACACTGTGATAAAAGCTGCAAGGGGTTTTACACTAACAGTGCCTTCCAGTTTTTAAATTTTGTTATGACTGACTGTGGTATGGAGTCATTCCAAAGCTTTTACTCGTACTTGCTTGCATACATAAGAAAAAAGATAAGGCATGTTTGCTGAAGTTTACAAGTATTTTCACAAAAAGCACACTCTTTTCAAAATAACACAAATTTGCTGGAAGAAAAATGTATTTCAGCCTGATCATATGGCTTACTGTGAGAATTTCAGTCTGGGTTCATTTGTTCTCTCTCTGCCCTGAGCTTTGCGGGAGGAGTGCTGGCTGCTGCTGTTTATGCCAAAGGATTTCTTTAACATCCAAAATCAGCAAAGCTTCAAAGAGTGGAGAAAGGCAGGTTGCTGTGGAAATAACACGTGAAAAATAGTTCTATAGGAAGGACACACTTTGGTTATTTTCTACAAATACAGAGAACTGTTGGACATGTATACTGACTGTTGTGGAGTGAGGATGGCCAGGATGTGCCAAGGACTTACATAGGATGAGGCTTTAAATACGTCTTAGGCTGAGAATAGCACAATTATTAATAAACACTTTTAAACCTCTCTTGCATTTTGCGTATTACTCATTCCTCAGGATGCTTTTGGAGGTAACCTGCTAGGCGGGTGTACTTCTGGGAGGTCGATAAGTGGTAATGGTCAATTTACTGCTTTAAAGCATGTCTCTCTCTCACATTTGATAGCTAAACAGGAGGACTCCCTGTTCTGGAAAGGAAGCCGTGGTTCCATGTGGTGGTGGGTTTGTCACGCGAGGGAAAGCTTTCTCCCTCTTGAGGTTCATCTTCTGTCGGTTTCATAAGCTGCTGCCATTTCAGTGTGGGCCAAGACAGAACAATCTGCTATTCCCCATGCCTCCCACAGTCCTTTTCAAGTTCTCATTCGTACAGTTTTCTAATAAATTAACACAAGGATTAGCCTGAGGCCACCTTCTTGGAGAGTCAAGTTCATGGTTCTTTAGTCACAAGCAGGAGTTTCATGCCATACCTCTGTGTGTGTGTGTGTGTGCCGGCTGTCCATAACATTTCATATTTCAGTCACCTTTTGCTTAATTTTTTTTTCTTTTCAGTTGAGTGTTTTTCATCCATTTTGTTTTTGTCTTTGTTTTGTTCCCCATTCAGGAGCAATTATGTTTGCCTCTGCATATTTTAGAAGAGAAGGGTTTGACACAGGTAGCTGTGACTGTCCAGGCGCTCCTGGAGCTGGCACCCCCAAAGCAGCAGCAACTTCACCACTTGTCTGCTGTGTAAAGACCTCCGGGACCTTTGGGGTTACCTTGGCTAAGCAGAAGGACGTGAAGACTTTACTGCCCATGCAGTGCATCCAAACAAACAGAGCTCTGTTCTAAGGAAATGAGTTTCCATGATTCCTGACAGGAATGTTTTACTTCATTTCTCCATTTTTTTTGGAGATCACAACAGTTTCCAATAACATTTTTATTATCAGTATTTTGCCCCTTATTTAAAAAACCAACCAAACAAACAGAGTTCATTGGGAGGAGGGCAGGGAATTCCTTGCTGACTGTGAAGACATGGGTGTAGCTTGGAAAGAGATTCCTAGGGCAATTCATTTGTTTAAAAAGGATGTTGCTGCAGTGGGCACATGGGGAAATTTATTTCCTTCTTCACAGGGTTTGAAGAAAGGGAATTTCTTTGCCTCCAAAGAACAACAGCTATTTCTGTTATGTATATAAAAAAATTGCAACACAATCTTACCTGCAGTGTTTGATTACAGGGTCGAACCTCCTGCTGCTGTAACTCGCATTGGAACATCTTCATTACTTAAAATTTGAACAAAAAAAAAATCTGGTTACTTTTTTTCTCAAGGGGGAAAAATACTGCATGTTTGCTCTGCAAGAAAACACCTTAGTAAAAGATAATATATCAGAACTGTTCAAATTGTTAAATCACATCGGCATTCTTGCTGGGTTCATTTTCTGTTCAGGTTTTAGCATGTCTTTATCTGATGATTTTCCCAACACCGGTGGAGAGAGATCACCTCTGTCCTCTCATCTGCCCTTCTGGTCATGTATTTGGTTACTCAGTGGTTTTGTCAAATGATGACTAGCTGTCATCAGGAACCACGTCTGTATTTTCACTGCAGTGCAAAGAATCAAAAGCCTGCTGTGCTAATCCTGGGCAACCCTTTACCAAATGATAGGTTTATTAGGGGCAGGAGCATCCCCTGCAGCCATGCGAGCACTAGTGAGTGTCCCGGCCACTGAGAAATTCATCGTTTTAAGAACACAGTTACTGAATTTCCACAGTGGGCTGCGTATTGTCAAAACAGTGTCTGTCACAAAAGGTAGCCTCTCTTTGTGGGTTTGACAGGGCTTTGAATAAGCCTTTTATCATTGAGAGTTTATGTAGAGGGATGCACTGGTTTTACAGAGCTACCATTACTTCCTTCCTTTTTCCTTAATGTGAAAATGGAAATTCAATATACAAGGAGGGGAGAGGTAGCCAACAGGTTTCACGTTTTGCTGGAGAGGTGATCCTTGCAAAACAAAGACTTAACTCCATGTGCTCTGGTCCTAATGCTGAGGCCACGTTCACAGCCACATCAGCTGCAGTATTTTTTCCCCCTTCCCACAAAAAAAAGACCTTGCAAAATTTAGTTCTCACCCATGCACTTCCTTTGGTAGGCTTTGGCCCGTTTAAAGCATCCCAGAACGTTATGATACTAATAAATATATGGTGCATGGGGTCTGAAACCAACACGGGCACTGGAGGTATTCCATATGGGAATATGTTTGAAGCAGAATACACCAGGAGGATTTCATAGGGATAAAGGAAGAAGAAATGGGAGCAGGCTGGCTAATGGGCATTTTTGTGGAAGTAAACCTGCTGTGGGAGCTCTGACAAGCGCTGGACTTAGCTGGATTTTCCCCCTTTTGATTTGCGGTTTTGTTTCCACTCCATTTTGCTTCATGTATTATTTTCAAGGTCCATTGTGGTGACTGTTGAATCCCATATTTCACATAACTATTCCAGTTGCTCCTTACTGGCATCTGTAGATGGTTGATCATATTGTGAGTGGAGAATACCTGAAGGGTATTTCAAACTGCACAGCTGAAAAGAGAAACCTTTTCACACTGGGTGGGTGCACTGCCCTGAGCCTAGCAAGAAGTGAAAATGCCACGTGTAGGAAGAGAGCAGCCCGCACAGACACACTTTCCTCCTCAATTAGATCTTGTATTTCACTTAATGTCATTTGCAAGGAGTGCTGGTAATTCGTAAGGGATTAGTCAAAGTGTCTGAAGTCTCTGCTGTGGTTTGTTGGGTGGAAGATTCTGCCACTCACAAGGAAACAGTACAGACCACAGACATTCCATGTATGTTTGCCTCTGCACAGAATTTGAAAAAGGAGGGCACTCACTTCATCAGAGTTTCCAGCATCAGGTCACTTGTGATGTTACAGGGTTGAGTTGCTTTTTAATAGCACACCCTTTGTGGGCTATTTAAACACTCCTGTTTTAAGAAAAACTTTCCCTTCATGGAATGGTCAGGGTGTGCTCTTTGCTCCAGTACAGCTTCCAGCACTTAGGGGAGGTGAAACCTAACAGTGTTCAGGTTGGCAGAAGTTTGGCATTTCATTGATACTAGTTTTTAGGAATTAATGGAGTGGTGGGTTGAGTCCGGACAGCAAGAAAAGGCCATTTCCCCTTGTGCCTGATGAAGGCAGCTCTTCTGTCTGAGCAGTGTATGCGTGGCAGCAAAGCTCGGGCAAGGAGCAGCGGTGGCCTGGCTGGACAGGGTCTGCCTCCGGCATCGCTCGCTCTGTGCTAAGCACTGGTTCCCTCTGGCAGTTTCAGTGTATGTGACCATATCAGTTTGGCGTTAATAATCCTGTGTGTTCATCCTGGCAAACACTAAATCTTGACCAGATGTTTAGGACAAAAATTCAAACCTGAAGTTTCATCATACAGTTTATTTCATGTATTATACCAAACCCAACTTCAGCTCTCTTTTGCAAAATGGGTGCGGATTTTTCGGTGTATTTACGTGCAATTTTTGTTGTATCCCATGAAAAGAATATTTTAAAGAGAACATGTATAAAATCCTATGTTGTGTGTTAAAGCAAAGAAGCGATTGTCTTTCTCTGAGGCATTTGTGTTGGAGGATGTGGGACGAGGAATCCACCTGAGTGTTCTGTGTTTGCTGGTGTTTACACACTGACTCCCCTGTGCCACTGACCTTCCTCAAGCCGTGTTAAGCACTGAGCAGCATTTGATGCTCAGCGGGGTTACACACTTGAGACGGAGCAGTGCAGGCACACAAGAGCTGTGACAGTAAAACAGCTGGGGTTTGCGTCTCTCCCTGCTGAAGGGGAGGCTTTTGTGACAGCCCCAGCTCAGCAGCATGCTTAAAATGAATCGGAGACAGCTTCTTACAGCGGCAAGAACGCCTCTCATTCTTGGTCATGATATGATGGCAAATGGTATTTTTATCCTTTTATGCCTATAAATGGTTCTTTGAAAAAATGTTTTAGGAACAGAAGACTTTTAAGGTGAATTTGGACATTAAAAAATGCTTTTGTATAGATATTGTGATGTTTTACAAAGTGATCTAATTTTGTTATTTCTGAAAACAGTGTAAACGTGTAATTAATAAAGGATTTTAAAGCTCCATCCCATGCTGTATGTCTGTAAATACATTCCATAATTTCTAAGCCTGTTAGGTATAAATGTGTCCGAGTATTGTATATTTTACGTTGCCTGTATTCTGCCAGTAGTGTGAACTTCTAGCACACCGGTAATATAAAAGGAAACCATGGGTAATTTGAAATAAAGTTTTCAAACTTACATGAATTACATTATTTCTTCCTGCTGTTTTTCTTTTCTGTCATTGAATGTCACATCCTCTGTGTTGGGTGTTTATTCCCCTTCCTCATCCTCACAGGTGCCAGTTAATGGACTTGGTTTGTTCCTCTCATTTTCATAGTTAACTAGGATAGAAAAACTCCACTATCTTTAGACATGTTCTGCAGCCACATCAGAAGTTTTTTCCTGGGGATATTTTAACCTTCCCCAGACACTGAGAAGCAGTGACTTTGTTCAGAATCCGTTGCTCCTCCCTCCCCACCCCCTGGGTTTTCTCTTCCTTTTCAAAGTAGAATGTACATTCTGGGTTTGGGGAGTTTGCTGCTGGTGGTTTTGCTGTTCCTTGCTGTTCTCATCACTTGATTGGTTTTATCCTATATTGGGTCTGATCTGTAAAACTTGCACCCAGCTTCATGCCCCACAGCATTTGTAGGGTTTGTTTTTACTAACCAAAATGTCTGCTCCTCTTTTCTTCCTTCCTCATAGCTAGTTTTTATTATTTAGAAAAATAAATAAGTAAAGGCCTAGAAATTGCTGGAGATCATAGAATCATAGAATAGTTAGGGTTGGAAAAGACCTTAAGATCATCTAGTTCCAACCCCCCTGCCATGAGCGGGGACACCACACACTAAACTATGTCGCCCAAGGCTCTGTCCAGCCTGGCCTTGAACACCTCCAGGGTTGGAGCATTCACAGCTTCCTTGGGCAACCCATTCCAGTGCCTCACCACCCTCACAAACTTGCACTGCGTGCCCCTGTGGTACTGTTCCCTGCTCACCAAGCTGCTGCCTTTGTGAGGGCTGCCCAGCTCTCTCCAGGGGTTCTTTCCAAAGCCACCTCCTAAACAGCTTCCTGATATCCATCCTTTCTTCTCCATTTACCTCCCAAGAACCCAGTTCCTCCAAAGGGCTTGTGATTTCTGTTTTTTCCTGCAAAAAACGTGGATGTGCACTTTGATCCCCTCTCTCCATAGCTGGAGAAAATGCACAGTACTGATCCTGACAGAGTTCCTCAACACTGACAGGTTTTGGGATGCAGCTCTCCACTCCCACCACCGGATGTGCTTAGCTGATTTACTTGCCCACTGTACAGCCAAGGCATGGAACACCACTGTAGTTTCTGCTGAGCAAGGTAAGGCTTGTAATGAGAACAGCATCTCTGGGATGGGCTGCTGATGGGAGGAGACCTGAAGGAGCAGGATGGGTGGCAGCCGCGCCATAGTCCCCACACAGGAGCATGCTGGCCTTCCCTGGGAGGCGTGAGGTCAGGTTCAACACCTTCATCCCCCTCACACTGCCACTGGTGGCTGGGACACTTGTTTTGGGACTTGAGATTTCAGCACCCCCCACTTACTGGAATAGCAGACCCTGTTCTACTGCTGGTTTGGGGTTTTTTTTTTGCCACCAGAATTCTGTTTTGCTCTCTGCTGAAAAGCAGTCAGAGCCCAGCAAATGCCATGTTTCAGATTTCAGTTGGTTGAATTACTAATGGGTGCCTAGAGTTTGATATAAGGTCTGCCACGCGTCCACTTACCCTGCTTTTTCCTTTGCTCAAGCCTTCTGTAGAGTTTGTTATCAGAGTTCATGCCTTCCACCCGAACAGGTCACCCGTTAACACCCACCACATAGGGAAAACACAAGTCAGCAGTGCATGAGAAAGGAGAAATAAGACTAGGAACCTAAGTCCCACAGTTGCTTTGAGGCGCTTCCCACAGTGAGGCGATGTGGTGTGCATATGGGTGCAAGCACAGTCCTGACTCATGATCCCTAGTCTTAGCACTGCATGGGGGCCACAGAAAGTGAGCAAAATGGCTTTGGTACCAGTGCTGGGAGTGGAACGTGTGTCTGAAACTTCTGAGCTCCCTTTGACAATCCATTCTGCCTCATAGTCAGCACCACCCCCTTCTCTGCCATTCAAACAGAGCCCTGAGCCAAAGGTGCTCTGATTATGATTTCAGTCATTTCCACCTTTAGATCGTTTGGCACAGTTCAGCTTGGTCATGAGGACGTTTGGATGAAGCCAGCATGGGCTGGTCACAAAGAGCACAGCAGATTTTGTGTGGTTTGAGCTCACTCTTCTGTGAGGGAGTGTCAGACACCAGCCAGCTCAACCGCAGGGCTAATTCTGCTTTGTGCACAGACCTGTATGCACGATCGTGTGTCAGGAGAAGGGGCTCCCCTCTTGGTTAGAAAGCAGCACACTGTTCCCCAGCAGCTTCACTCTGCCTACTGCCTCATCTTGCTGTGCACAGATGGGGCCAGGGCAGCTCCTGCAGGCAGTGTGGCGGGGTGTTTTTTACCGGTGTTCCTTCCTCGGAGGGAAGGCATTTGGAGCTATGCTATGCACTGACATTTTGCAGGACTGTGGGAATGGAAACCTGCGTGCTTTGACTGCCCTTGTGTTTACACTGCAAGCTGTCAGTGTTTTTAACCCTGCTGACCTAATGCCAGCCCTGACAGCCTGGAGGGTGCTGCTTGAGCCCAGGTGTGGGTGACTTGGCCTCACTGCCTCACTTGGAGCTGCAGCACACACCAGTGCCTCAGTCACGACCAGTGCTTTGGGGTCTGCAGAGGACGCTCCCGGCGCAGAGTGTCCCATGCAGGCGAGATACTGGGCTGTTAACAGGGTTACCTCCCTCTAGCTGTCTTGTGTCCATACAGCACTTTGGGGGACAGTGCTTCTCACTGCTCTGATGCAAGTCCCCTTTCTGCTGGAGAAAATGTCTCTGCTGTGCAAGGGCAGCTTCAAGATCTTAAGAGTTACTGTAGCTTCACCTTAATTGTGTGTGACATGACTGTATTCTCCAGAATAGCTCGAGAATTTGGTTTATCTCGTTCTGTCAGACACACCAACCACAGTGCCGTGCCCAGCAATAGCCCTGGAGCATGTGTGGCCCCTTTCTTTACTTATCACTTTTTTTTCTTTGCTCCAGCTTTTTCCTTTTTCCCTTTTTCTTTGTGGTCTGATTGCTTTTTCTCCATCTTCTTCTTCAGGCCCTGGTAGGGGCCAAGGTTCTTGCGGACCATTGTACCTCTCCACCAGGACTGCAGCTGGAAGAGAGGGAGAGGAGTCTTAAGAGAAGCTACTTGCTGGAGTAGCTGGTACAACTCAATAGGCAGAGAGTCTCTCTTGTGCTTCCCAGCTGCAGGAGGGAACCTCTGCCCCACACAGCAGCAGTTGGGCCTGTGCTGGTCATGCTGAAGGAATCCACATCTGGGCCAAGGGCATCTGTTGCTGGTGGCAAGGGGACGAGCAGGGAACAGCTCCATGACCTGAATCACCCATACAGTGGGGTGGTGTGACAGGCACAGCCCCAGATCATTTGAGGAGACTGGCTTCTCCCTTTTTGTTCCTTTCTCAAACCTGCAGCTGACTGCTGGCTTTTTGTCTGCCTCAGTAGAAAGGGGCAGGCTTTGTCTGTCCTTTGCTTGTGCTGCCCCACACCAGCCAACTTTCTTGGCCCATTTTCTGCCTGAACAAAGCCTGTGACATGAATTATTAACTCCCAGCTGCTGATGGAGCAGCACTGCCTCAGCTTTGCTGCCATTTACCTTCAGGGTGCTCTTCAGCTCCAAGGCATCCTGCTCTATTTGTTTTCTTTTAGCATCCTTTTCTGCCCGGTCAGTGATGATGGTCTTCTCAAATGTCTGGCACTGCAAGATAGCACAAGGGTGGCAATAGCAGCATGAAAAACACTTCCCCTAAAGTGCAGGGCTGTCCATCAAGCCTCACGCTGCCCCGCACCTTGCCAGGGCAGGGCTCACCCAGACCCTGGTGAAAGGAGTCTTCTCCTCTGGCTGTGTACAGGGCCACAGTGCGGGCCCCTAGCCTGTGCACCAGAGACCTCCATGACAGCCCAAGGGTAATGTGTAAGCATGGGCCTTCCTCCCCCATCTCCTTTATTTGATCTTTCTTGAATCCAGATGGCAAATGTTGCTCATTACCACCATTAGTCCAAAGGCACTGAGAGCTGCTGCCAAAGTGAAGCCTCTCATGGTCTGGGTGTAATTAACCCTCTGATGCTGTGCTGTAAAATGGCTGTCTGATGGTGTCTCAGGCAACAGATGGTGGTGGGAAGGACCTGTGCTCCCCCGAGATAGGCAGCAGACGATACACAGACACACTTGGGACACTGAGATGACAGTATACAGAGTGAAAAATATGAGCCTGCAAACAGGGAAACATCTAACTCAGTCCCATCGTCTCAGACCCAGTGACAGTAAGGAATGATTACAAATTAATTCCTTCTGGCTTTAGAACACCCCTTTTTCTAGGCACTCCTCTCTGCCCTGTGCTGCCTGCTCCACTGTGTCTGCATAGCTGTGTTCAGAGCACGGCAGATAACCAAGAAACCAGTGTGGGTCAGGAATGGTTTTAACCACAATCAGTCCGTTAGAGCACTGTGTAGCTGTAAACGTGCATCTGCAGGGAGGGATGAACTGCCTCTTCCAGTCTCAGCCTGTCTACACCAGCAAGGCTAGAAGGAGCAGATTTGTTCAGAATAAGGCAACAAATGAAGGTGAGACATACTGGTGGGATGGGACAGTGTCTTTGACCCTCTCAAAGGCTGTCAATAGCTCTCTGATTACTTGCTGTTATTTGATAATAGCTGTAGGGGAAACATCATCATCCTTCAGTGTCACAGGTGGCGCAAATACAAGATGACTACTTGGTCCTGCCTTCCCAGAACCAGTGCTTATCATCTCACCCTACACCTCAATATTACTGATTCTTATTTTCTGTGGTCCTGGTTCCTTGTCTGAATGAGGGTAAGAAAAAGCCAGGATGCAGTTTTGCATGGCTGAGCAGAGATACTGCTGATGTCTTACCTCCTTGGCAAGTCCCTGCAGTATTTCCAAGTTGTTTGCCTTTAATGCTTTTAGGGCATCCAGTTCTTTGTCTTTAGCATCTGTGTCATTTTCATATTTGTCCACCCAGTATTCCAGCTTCTCTTCCACCTTCTGCATGGGGATAGAGTGGTGCTCAGCATGGCAAAAAGAGTGTACAGGTGAAAGGTTTGCTCCTATTATATGGCCTGCTGTCAGAATGGTGGTAAGAGTACACCAAATTTCACATGGTCAGTGTTTTCTTCTCGTCTTGAAATGGCCAAACCCCCAGGACTAGTGATAAATTACTGGTGGCCTGCAGGTCCCTCACTAGGGGTTCACCACGGAAGCTGCAGCACTGGACTGGGGATGAAGAAAGGCTAGGTTGGGCTTTCAGGGATGCACAAAGAATGGAGCAGTACTTGCAGGTTAGTTTTGTACACAGTCAATCCTGGAGAAGTGATAACTAGAAACCATTCTTTGTGTGTACACGGGGGGGGTGGGGTGGTGGGGTGGTGTTAAGAAATAGAATTTGTCAGTGAGAAAGCTTTTATCCTCTGCCTGACTCCCTACCCGCTTTCTGTATTAAGCTCAGCACAGCAGGCATAATGTACACGCGGAGCGCTTCACGCTATTTCAGGTTGTGAACTTGGCTTTGTCTCACTTGTGAGTAGAAGGGCAGGTGTTTCTGAAACAGTCACCCAGATGACCTCCTTCCATTCATGAACAACTTCTCCATAGCAACAACCATGACGGCTTGCATGGAAAAATAATCTGAGAAAAAGCATCAATCTCATTATGGCATCACAGCTGGACACACAAGGGAGATGGAGGCCATGGTCATCCTCTTCTCTGTGGGCCCCTATAAAGCCACCAGCTGCTGTCTGAGTACAGAGAGGTTTGTACTTTGCCGTCTGATAGAGGTCAAATAGGCTGCAGTTGTACTTGGAAAGTCCCCTCAATATGAAGTGCTGATCAGCCTAAGGCTCTGGGATACAAAGGACACTAATTGCTCACAAGATACAGCACCTATTTTGCATTCAAATTACATTTTTAAAAAATTTAATATCTTCTAATAAATTTTGTACTAGCCTTGATGTTAGGTACTCTGCACTAGTACAGGTTTTCTTCCAGTCATGTGGTTTGAGATGCTTTCCAGTGTTATTCACCGTAATGGGCACACTTGGTAATAGGAGAGCCCTGAACTTCTGGATCAACAACACAAGGACATTCATGGTTGTTTGCTGCTGAAAATGCATACAATAATTGTGAATTAGCAATTATCCAACCCTGATACTTCCTCGGATTAAGATAAGCCAAAACTGGGCTGGCAATTTGTGTCATTTCCTCCTTGGTGCCTCCTGTTTACAACACTCAGGTTGGTGAAAGAGTTGCCCTCACTGCGCAGTAGCACCCTTCACTGAGGTACCGGGAGCCCCAGCTACTGCCAAGGAAGGTCTAAATAAAATTCCAATTAGCTGAATATAACTATCTGAGGGAGGAACAATCTGTAATGTCTGAACAAACAATGCCAATCATTACATGAACTCTAATTTTAAGGAAATGTAGCAAACCCCAAGTCTGGGTGACCTGGGTTCATTATGACTTGAGGATAAATAGTCATTCAAACGGCAGCAATGAAGAACCTGGTAAATTTGATAGAGCAATAACTGGCTTTCTAGTAGGCACTAATTGAGGATATAATGTTTATCAGTTGCTACTTTAATCATTAGCAGACAGTCACACGTACCTTAAGGTTTTGCCTGAGGAAATCTTCAATCTCCGTGTGGATTCGAATCTCCTCATCAGTTTTGCTCTTCAACTTCTGTGATCAGCACAGACAGAAAACAAGACAATATTAGTGCATGTGTGTGCACACACACTCGCTGCTGAGAGCTGAGCTTTGAGCAAGAGTGCAGGAGCAATTTGTGTAGTCAAAGACATTTTTTCCCAGTGACAAAATTAGCCAAGGCAGTCCTTGACCTTGGGCCATCCATAAAGAAGGGACAACTAGATCAAACTTTTTTTTTTTTTTTGGGGGGGGGGGCGGAGTTTGCAAAACCAGAACCATTTTCTAGCCCAATTTACCTTAGGGCCACATGAACATCTTTATCAGCACCATGTGCTGTGAGCAGTGCTGAGAGTTTCAGCTGCCCATGTTGCTAAACAGCCTTGTAACTACACCCTTTCACCATAGTTATGGGTCTGTTTCTCTGATAGTGTCATTACTTTAAGCAGTCCCTACCTCCAGCCATTGTCTCCTGCAGCCATGCCATCCATGCTATTGCTGTTTGCAAGACCATACAGAGAATCAATGGAAGAGTGAAAGATTTCTAACCTGGATGAGTTTTCTGATCCAGTTCAAATAGTTCTGTTGGTGACTGTGATGGAGAATACAAAGGGCATCTGGGGAGCAAGGGAGGACTCTTCCCTTAATACTTGGATATGCCTTCCAGTAGGGGCCATGGGGAAGGGCTTACCTGAATTTCCTTGTCCAGGACATTCTCTGCATTGCTACACTTCTTCTGGATTTCATGGAACTGGAGGTCAGTGCTTTTCTTCACATAGGAGCTCTCCATGCTCATTTTGGCTTTCATCTCTTGGAGCTCATCTTTCAGGTAAAGAATCATAGCATCTCGGCTCTAGTGTAGGAGAGAGAAGCACAAAAGCAAGCCTGGAGACTGAGATCAGCTCACTGTTTCTTAATCTCTCTAGTCCCTGCTAAACTCAGGAAAGACAAGGCTATAAGCTTCACACTTTTCCTGAATGTTGCTCCATTTCAACCTCAAAGGGAAGTTTGATTTGTAACCCATACAGATGGCAATAAACCCATCAGCAAGGACTGACTACCTCTGGAGAGGGTGGAGTAATGAACAGAGCGAGGCAAGCCAGGCCTTCTGGTTTCTGGTCCAGGAAGGGATTCAGTCATGCTTATTATAAGAAGCCAAATAATTTCAACTGCCTAAAGTTAGGCTTTACTAACCTCCTGAATTAGGCTGTCTCAGTGAGTGAGCATCTGTAAAAGGAGGATAATGCCTCAGTCCCATGTAAACCAAGGGCTGATTTCCTAAAGCATACTCTATTCCTTGGATTCATTTTTTCCTAGTTATGCAGCAACTGTATAAATGCAACCTTAGGAAAAGGTAAAAATCTAATCTGTGTGGTGCTTATGTTTTAACAGTTCTTGAAATCTTACCAGGTAGATGGTGTCCACTTTGTTATAAAAGTATACACCCAGGGCAAGGAAGTACTGAAGAAAGCTTGCTATGAGCTCCCAGCCTCTCCCCATGCTTTGTTTTGCAATGGAGCTGAGCTTTCCTGAGGGAATTCTGTCTCCAGGGAACTCACCATGGGTAAGCATCCTGAGCCATTTGTCCAGCTTTTGGAGCATGATCAGGAAGCAAAGTGGATTTGCTTGACATGGGATTGTTGATTTGTTTACTCCTTTTTATTGAATTTCTTTGAGTAACAGGTTTCATTAATCTGAGGTTGGCACTTGGAAGAACCACCTGTAAAATGAAAAACTCTGGACTTCTGTATTAAAAGTTAAATTGTTTCATCAAAGTCTCCTATGCAATTATGCAAGATCAATCTTAACGTTTTGGGTTTGGAGCCCAATTGCTCCATTACAGCCTTTCTCTTCGCTTTCCTGACATGCTGTGATGAGTTTCACATTCATCAGCCAAACCTTGCAGCTGAAGATGAAATACCAAAGTGCTGGCATTTAGATGTTTGAAGTCCACATATCTCATGTCTGAAGCACCCTTGCATTCCTTAGATGTGTAAATATGGAAAAATGCCACAGGAAGAAGCCAGCTCAATAGTGCTGTGTTTAAAAGCTGCTGCAGAATGACTCATTTGGAAAAGGTTTCTTTATAAGAAGAGTTTGGAACAGTTAGAAGGAAAATCCTTCCCTGTGCACCCCTTGTGGGACATAGGAAGAGTAAAGCGTACTTGTAAGGCTCAGAACAATTTGGGCCCTTGGCTGATGCTGTTTTGTGGCTTTGAAAGTCGTGTTCACTTTTCTTCTTTTTCTTTTTGAATTTGCAACATCAGATACTATTTTACAGCCATATCAGCATATGACTGCAGACAGCTACAGGCAACACCTTTTTGTGCCCTATTAAAGTATCTGGTAATGGCCTTTATTTTCCCTGGTATGAAATTTTGGTGGGCACTGGGAGGACTCATGCTCCCAGTCATTAGATACGCAAGGTGACCATAGCACTTTATTTAGAGATTGTCTTCCTGTCTCATGGTGGAATCATGTCTAAATTGAGGGGCTGGCAGAGGGACTGGGGAGATGCTGATGAAGGATGCTGGGCGGTTTCGGTGCTGAAACTCAGCAAGTATGCAAGTGCTGCGAATTTCAGTGTAATTGCTGTCTGCTAAGGGTCTGTAAACAGGTCAGAAAAGGAGGGTTCAGCCTAGGTTACAAAGTACTCGGATATTACAGAGGTGGGGCAGAGCATGACCACTTCACCAGGTTATTTTCTTTTTTATTTCACATTTTAGTAAAGCAGAGTTAAAAAGTGCTTTTGATTCCAGTGCCCCAGGCCTCAGCTGGGATGGAGGCCTGTCTGTGCTGTTTGTTTTCTTTGTTGTATGGCATGTCTGTGGTTGGGATTTGGTCTGCGGTGTTGTAAAACATCTTTGTTAGAGGCAGGGAGTCTGGGGGCTTGGTTACAGAATCCAAAGCAGACAGGAAGTGAAACGCAAAACCCCACTGGTGGTTTACAGCAACGCATTTGGTTGGAGAGGGAAAGTCAGCTGGAGGTGTGTGGGCAGCTACTGCAGCCCCGCTGATGGACCTGGTGCTGCGGAACTGGGGCACATTCAATATTAGGTTGCAGGTAGTAAATACAGCAGTAGATGCCCACAGGCTGTGGGCACCAGTTGTAGAGTATGCTGTTCCCTGAACTTAAGCAACACCTGGCAAATGAGTTCATATTTATTCATTCTTGTTTATCATAGCAGAGTTCCCAGACAGGACACTGAGTGCTGTCATAGTTAATGCGGTAAACCTCTGGGCTGCTTATTTGGGATGACTTCAGCCTTCAATCTGCCAAACCAAAGATGCAAAATCATACTTTGTGTGTCCAAAACTATCACAAAACTGGCAGAGACCAAGATCAAAACCCAGGAAATACTTACAAAGAGCCAGTCTGCTTCAGAAGCAGGTAAACAAGCTGATTTTCTCTGATCTCTCAGCTTGCAGACATAAGCTCAGAGTCCTTGTCTGCTGCTATTACCAATGCCATAGCAGTCTGCTCCACAAATGCTGTTTGGCTGCAAAAGGAACTGCTCTTTGCTGGAGAGGCTATGCCCTCTCAATTTACTGTGCATAATTAAGTGTGTCTTAATTTATTTTGATTTGTTTCTCTTACAAACAAAGAAGCAAATTCTTAATTTACTGTATCTTAATTTACTTTGATTTGTTTCACTTACAAGTGCCACCTAGATTTCTCAGCTCTTCCACAGCAATTAGTATTTACAGTCATTTAAAATATGGCTGGTTACAAAAATAGCCAACAGGAGTAAACAGTCTAGGAATTCCTGCAGACAGCAGCACACCCAGAGCCCACCATTTGGCAGGCACTGTGAGGGGGCAGGGGAATGGTTGTTGTGCTATGTGCAGGCAGGCAGCATGCCAGCAGAGAGTCCTGCTGCCTGCCTCCTTGCTTCCACACTGAGTGCGTATGAGCTCAAGTCTCTGCACGGGCAGCTGCAATATCTCAGCTTGCAAAGCCTGAAGATATGCTTAGATCTACACACCTGCTGCAGCCTGGACTTGCTCCCCCTGAAACCACAGCATGCAGCCCTACAGACACTTCAATAAGGCTCTGTCCCAGCTGCCAGAACATCCGCATGCTGCACACCCCAAGAAATGCCTCAACTGAAACAACATGAAGACTGGAGGGTCACCCAGCTTCCACATAACAGCTTCTGCAGCCCTCCGCTAGCTCACTTCCAATCCCAGCAGCTGCAGGAGCAAGCTGTGTGAGGGGTAGTTTGCTGGCAGAGGGAGCAGACCTGTTAGCAGCAGCACTCTTGTCCAAAGTCCTGTTTCTCTGGAGCCAGGTTTGGATCTAGTGAACCAGCTCCAGGTCCTGCTGAGCTGCCTTGGGGCTCTGCCAGCAGTCACCCAGGAGCTCAGGACCATCACAGTCCTTGTGTCTTGTGCTGTAATCACCTGGTGCATTTCTGCAGTAGGAACATGCACCGGTGCATGTGTGTGTGTGTGTTTAAAACATTCCTGCAGAACACTTCATCATTTGTCCTTTTGGGAGAGGGTAAAGGAAGAAATATGATGGATTTTAGTTGCACTAGTAAATGCACTACCAAGTGGTATACTGACACAGTGGCCCTGGATGTGTTATGAGAGCCCACATAGCAAAAGTTACAAACCTGTTTTCATTGGTACCCTAGTGCAACAACATGGTTTTCTGTCTGGGAGGTAGCCTGCAGTATTACTGCTTGTTACACAATTATACCATGACTTGCACACATTTATGGCATGAGTACACCACAAAACATAAAGAGTGTTTGGGAGAATAGCAATGCAGGAATTCTAAAGTTTACATTTCCTACATTTTTATCTTAAACTATATAATACTATATGATGTGAACTTGTTGCAAAAGCTGACCAGGCTGCTATCACTTGTCCAGGAAACCAGAGAAAGTGAGTATTTTCATACAAGCTGGAAAATAAACACTGCAGCAGCAAACAGAACTCCTGAAGCCAAACTAGAGCTATTGGTGATGCTCCTGCATGGAGGAATAAGAGCAAAACCAGAGTGATAATTTCAGCTCCTTTAGAGACATCAATGCTTTCCAAGAAGACAGACAGACAAGATTCAAAAAAAGAACATTCAGCATTTGATTTGTGTTCCATTAGAAAGAAAAATGAGCTGAGCAGGCTAACACTGCATTAATTAACATCTTATTAAGAGGTAGAAAGGCTGAAAATACAAACGTACAGGCAAAATGCATGAAGCAAAGACCATGTTTTTCTGGTTCCATTATTAGATTTGCTCACTTTTGTTTTCTCATCCACAAACTGGAGACAACCATGTAGGCTTTTGTCTACATGTAGGTCTGTGCATTATTATTGTTCAAAGTACTTCAAAATCAGCAAGCTGTATTTTTGGTTTTAATTAGCTGGCAAGGTGACAAATCATGCAAGTGGCTGTAAAACTGCCTAAGGGAAAATCCCATATGAAGCAAATAGAAATTATTCTCCCTTGGGAGACGCAGTGAGACACCATTATTTTTGGCACAGGAGGAAAGGAGTACTTGAAAGTAGTCTTGTCTTTGATTCATTATCAAAGCTGAAACTATAAGGAAGCCAAGTAAAGGACTTTTCAGCTGGAAATATAAAAAACAAAATCCCAGATGAATCCAGATCCCAATTCATGTGGCAAAAAGCAAGAATCAAATTAGCAGAAGGTACTGAAAGAATACAGAGAAGAGCACCCTCTCGACATGGGAGCTACACACCTTGTCCTGCAACGGGTAGGAGGGGTGCAGGGCAGGACACAGAGAAGTGCCCAGCCTGACTGCAGAGTGCCAGGACATTGCTGCTAGTGTGAGACAGGATGATGATAACTCCTTGTACATCAGTCCTTGGGAAGGCATTAGACCAGAACCAGACACATATATTGCATGCACAGACACTGTGAGGTTTGAGAAGCACTACACAGTAGAACTACCCCATCATATTCACTAGCTTGGGGAGATGGGAGAACAGGGGCTTACCAGGAGCCATCAGATTCTGACTGAGAAGGGACAGTGTGCAAAAGCAAACAGACAATGTACAGTCTCTGAGCCTGACAAACCATCCAGCTTATTTCATTTAACTGCCACACAGATGTCAAGGAACTTTTGGGTTGTCTCACAGGGACGCTTCCCAATGTATGTTATGCATTTCCAGGATCTCCACTAGTAGATGAGCACTGACCTAAATGAATTTTCCCATCTTGTATATTCCTGCTTTCTCCGCTGCTGTTCTAATATCTTCTTGGACTTCCTGTGTTTTCATCAGTTATAGTTAGCTGCATACACTACCAGTATCAATAGATCCTTCATGTTGTTAAAACCATCCTGTATTTACAATTAAACTTTCCACTGCACATCCAAACTTCCAGCACAAAACCCTCATGTTCTATAAACTGCTTCACCAGCATGTCAGCGGCTTAAAATTCCTCTCTGTAGCCAACTATATCCTGTCTTGAATACTGTCCACACTTTTGTCCAAAGACAAAATTCAGTGATACTGATTATTTCCTTGGATGCCCTTGCTGTCCTTTTGCTCGGTACTGAATGAAGCATCAGATTCTTGTTCCTTCTTCCAGTCTTTGTATAGCTTTGAATCTGCCTGCCTTTTGCTTGTTTTCTGTAACACTCTTCCTGCCTGAGCAGGGCTATGCTACATTTCCATGTTTCTGCATAGAACTGTGTGTGCTTTTATGCTCAAGCACGCCTGAGCATCAAGTCTGAGCTGTCTGGTGAGCATCAGAGTGACCAGTGATATGGCATTCAAATGACCTGCACTTGTGTAGCAAGTCTGCCATTTCCAGAATGCCCCAGATTTACTGTGGATGCACGCACCATTTTTATGCTGCAGACAAAGGGTGGAAATACTGAGCATGAAAGATCAAGCTGACAGTGTATGTGCAATAATGTTGATCTACCTTTGTATAGGACTCCCAGGTTTGGGATTTTCTAATATCTGGAAGCCTAGAAAAATAGATTAAAATAAAGAAATTTTCCCCAGACAAAAATGTGGGTAAAAAAATTACATGCCTCTATGCCAGGTGTCTCTCACTCCCTCATTGTCACACTTTCTTCTGTGCCAGGTGTCACATCTGCATGGGTAAGTATGGCAGAACCTTAAATACTGCTACCTGCAGACAACCTCTTTCTTACTAATTGCAGATGTCTGTGCTTTGCCACTCCCAGCAGTGTTTTGGGGTATTCCAATTTGATCATAGTCTCTCAAGCTTGTGAGAATTTTGAACTCCCATTTGAAAACCATGGGACACTGTTCTTCAAGTCATTAGCAGGTTTATTCAGAATACAAATCTTCATTGCAATTATACTGCTTCTATATTCCTAAATTATGGATCATTATATATGCCACATGTTCTCTCAGCTGAGTGCAAGTTCCTGTGCAGCAGGGGCAACCTTGCTAACAGGCTTTCCCCCCTGGCATGATGCCCAGTGCTAAGTGATCTCACCTTGAGTTCTATTTCAGTTTGTTTCTTGATGTCTTGCAGCTGTTTCTCAAGTGAGTTTATCTGCTTCTTTCCTTCCTTCTCCCTAAAGAAAAATGTGAAAATACAATCACTTGAATATATAAAAAAAAGACAAGAGCTGTTCACCTTGAAGGGGAGTTTCCTGTCTCTTGGTACATTGTGGCATCTTGCTGAACACTGCCCTGCTTATCCTGCTCACTCAATGAGATTCTAACAGCTGAACTAAAAGAAGTACACACAAAAGTTTGGCCAGCTTCTGCAGACCAGTAGAAGACAAGATGCCTCCCATGGCTGAGTAACAAAAAAAGGCATTCATCTCTTCATTTGAATCTTGAGGAGGCAGCACATTTGCAACAAAGACTTCTTGCTAAAGCTAGTATCTTGATAAGTAAATCCGGAAAGAAGTGCACAGGCTGAGCAAGGAGGGTGGGATGAATGAGCCAAAGCTAGGGGAAGGTCTTGAAAGCATGGAGTGCACTTCAGGATGATGCAGTTCCTACAGCAGAGAGGGAAGATGCCTACCATAGAGTCACAGTTCCTGCATTTCAGGCAAAAACCTCCCTGATTCTGTGCAGAAGCATGCCTGACCAGCAGACAGTCCCAAATTGTGTAAGTTTCATTATATGTATCAAGAATGGTTTTTTTGTATCACTCTTAAAATCTTTCAAAAAACACTGCTTCAGGTTCTGAGATCTACAAAGGGATATGAGTGAAGGCAAAAGCTAGAGAGCCATTAACCTGCCTAAAACAGATGCAATAAGGTTCTAGGTGTTACTATCTTATCTCACTTAGAGTGCTTTTCTAAGTTCTTATGCTTATGGTTTGATATAAAGCCAGTAAATACTACAGTTGGTACCTGAGACTTAATACCCTATCCCAACCTTACAATCAAACATGCATTTAATTCTCAGTCCTTAGCTGGGTGACTGATCAGAACACAAGCTTCTGGTAGAGTTCTAGTCTTACTGCAGGCTGCTTTCAGACTAGTATATTCACACAAAACCAGGCAAGTATGCATTGTATTGAAAGACAGATCAGTTTTATTCTGTGAAAAGAATATATAGTAGAACAGACATCATAGTGGCTAGATATGATGATGAAGCAGAATAAATAGGATTATGTCCTTTCTGATTATAATTTGTTTTCACCTTTCCACCTTCCAGTATTGGATAGCTATTCCACAAGCAATTGCTGCTTTTACTTTTGCTTTCTGTCCCTTTCATGGATAAACAATAAATCCCTTGGGTTTAGACAGTGGAAGAGTTGGGGTTTGTGCTTGAAATCACCCATTTCACTGGAAGCTGAGGGCTTGCCCCAGAGGCAGACCACTGAGCCACCACTGGAGCTGGTCCAGTAGGTTTGACTCATGACAAATCATGACTTACAGCAGCTTTGCTGTCTACCCTAAATGATGGGCCTGAGCTGCTACACAGAACAAAGTAGCTTTAAAACAATCAAATACTTCTCTGATGACTGCTGTTCTCTCTGACAGGCTTGGGATTGAACCAGAGCTTCCCATGTTATAAAACCTCCAAGCCTCTAGTGCCCAGAAGTTTGTGCTAAGGAATCACTAGATTAACTTGAGATGGTAACAAATCTGTGCCCTGTAAGATCTGGGACAGAAGAGGATCTATAGTGCTGGTGGATGAGCCATAAATAACTGCCTCTGTCACCATCTGTGCTAGCCCCTCACTGGTCCTGGGAAAATGGAGCATATTAGCATTAGCATGGGTCAGAAGACGTACTCCCCAGCATCACATAACCTAAATACCATATGTTGCTGGCCCTGGTTTGAACAAATTCTGTGCTGCTCTGGCTTTCACTGAGGTTAGGAGTTAAAGATCAGGGAGCTCCTACATCACATTATGTTTTAATTTTATATGGAGCAGCATTCACATTATTGCAGACACTGGTGTCCACTGCAGTTAAAGCTCAGGCAATTCCTAGCTCAGATCAGTTTCAGAACCATGAGTTATTTCTTTCTGAAGGGGAAAGAAGCGCAGTTTGTGAAGCAGACAGAATGATTCAAGCTGAAAAAGTGGAATCCTTTCTGTATTTTGGGTGTAGGCTGGGTTTTGGGTTTTTTTAACTTTTTAGCATTTGGGCTTTGGCTTTCAGCAGTTAAACAGGGAAGTACTGAACACAACACTGACCTGATGAGGACATCGTGAAACTTGCTCTTTTTTCCCTTCTCTCTCTCATTAGCTTCTGTTAGGCTATTGAATGTTCCTGATTCCTGCATCTTTTTCATAGTGGCTGTAATTACATTACTTGCATACTGCCTGCCAGAAAGAAAAGGAACACAACAGCAATTTATAGGCGCTGGTACTATAGTGTGAGGCATCTTTATCCATTATTATTTTCAGATAAAAAGGTGAGGAAATACAAGGTCCCATTTGTGTTCTTATGTCCTACCAAATCCAGAGGTGCTTCTCCCATGGTATCTGCTTCTTGTACGTCTGGAGAACTCTGTAGTAGGAGTTCATGGACGTTTACAATTTAAAAATGCTGCCTTGAATGCTACTCTGGGAAATAGAAAAGAGGCACAAACATGTCCAGTCTGTGCCAGACTGTGCTGCCATTAGGAAGAAGTCTGCTGGCCTGTAGTAGTGATGACAGATACGTGGATCTTGGAAAAGGAGACCTGGGAGGCAGACAAGTGTGTCTCTGAAGAGACAGATATTTTGCGTGCCAAGATATCCTAGTACAGCCCTAAGCTGATCTTAGCAAATACATGGGCTTGCCTAGTTTATTGAATTTCATGATGCATATGATATTTATATTTTAGCTGCATTTTTCATTTGTGTTAGGGTCTTCTTTAAGCCCTTTGTTGATATAACATTAAAGCCAGGATTCAGTAAAATGCATACTGAATGCTCAGATCCCCGGTCTGTCTTTTAAACCGAAGGCTGTTGGTATTTCTGTAAATCAAGGCACTGGATCAGGTGCAGGAAGAAAAAATATTTTAAGAAAGAAAGACACTCTTTGGTCTTTATATACATTATCTGTTCTATAAAGGAGAATGTCTGTAGCTGCCATGGAGATTCTGTGTGCCCTGCAGAATAGCTGAGTTCATGGGGCAACGCTCAGAGCTCAGATCCCTCTTGGCCTGTACATCTCTGTTGGGGGAACCTGACTCTGGATAGCAGAACATCAGCACTGGCTAGGACCTGGCATGAATTCCACCTGAGCAACAATTATCAACTGGGTAATATTTCACAATTCCATTAAAAATAAACTGATTGTCATTACTTGGCATCCAGAGGCAAGCAAGGGCCAGAACTAAATTGCCTGTGAAGCTAAACCCCACTGCTCTCTTTAGAGGTAAGCCTTCCAGACCAAGACTGAGGTATACCAGCAGTGGGAGAGTGGAGAGCCTGTATTTTGCTTTCAAGAGATAAACTGAGAATATTACAGCTCATAACATCCCCCACAATCACCATATTTGTGCTTCACTCACCTGTCAGCTTGAATCTTTCTGAGACTCTCTATGGACAGAGCACTGTGTTTCATGGCCCTCTTGGAAAGATGACAGGTACTTTTTAGCTCTTCAGTTTTACCCAGCTGCTGCTTGTGTTCAATGCTTTTCAGAGACATGGAGGTAACTGTTTCCCTACTCCCTTGCTTTGCTGACTCTTGATAGTAACTGTCCAGCTCCTTCTGGGCTTCTACGATTTCTTTAACTTCCTGGATGCCAGCCTGAAAGGGAATAAGAGAGACCTGCTTGCACATTGGGCAGTGGAAGTAAACCTTCTGCAACATTGTGTGAGAGGAAGAAAGTTAATAATAGAGTGGAGCTACACTAAAAGTGATTGACAGTCTATGTTACATTCTGCTAAAAGAAGAAGAGCAGAAGCATTTGTGTTGGTTAGCTCTGAGCACATAATGTCGGCTTGTTAAAGTTTATTGGATCAAAAGTCCTAAAGTGATAGGACTAGAAAAAGCCTCAAAAGGTGAATTTTTTTGCCCCAAGAAGTGATGGTTCAGACTTGTTATTCCTGACATGTTCTTAATGACCTCCAGCAATGGAGACTATGCTGCCAGTGCCAGCATGTCACAACAATCTTTACCATAAGAAAGTTTTTTGTCTCCTCGGCTGCAGTCAAGACACTGGCTTCTTGTCCTCATTTCTATAGGCACAGAGGACAGATCATTCCATCTTTTGCAGCAGCTTTTATGTACTGGAAGACTGTGAGCCTGCTTTCCCTCTGCCTTCTCTCCTTCTTAGCCATTTCCCT
>NW_009943123.1:0-6185 GCF_000696875.1 Nestor notabilis | reverse complement strand
TTCCCTACAATATTATTGTTATAACAAGAGCTGACGTGTGGAAATAAGTGATAGACATCAACTGTCTGCTCATAGCTTTATAGTGTGCTTTTGCTTTTCTGGAGCTTTTTCTTTTCAAATAAAATTGTACATGGCCACAAGATACCTTTACATGTAGGAGAGACCTGCCAATATTTTGAATTTCTCTGCTTTAAGTGTTATGGATAAGAATGCAAGTGTATACACCGGGACGTTAAAATTTTTGTTGCCTGCCTACTGGCACCTCTGTGGCTGAACATTTATTAGCAGTACCACTGAAGCCAGCTAACACAGCCACTGCAAGCCCCAGCACAGCCCAGAGCTGCCTACTCCCCACCCTGGCTGCTTGAGAAAACTGACGAGAGAACTCACTGAGCTGAAACATTTTCCAGTAAAAAAAGGAAAAAAAAAAGAAAAAAGAAAGTTTATTTTTAGCAGCACCAGTTCTCAGTCCAGATCCCTCCACAACCACATGCACATTTGTGCCAATGCAACGCAGAGGACAGAGTAAAAACAAGAGGTCAAGGCAGCAAATGGGTATGCCAGTTCTACTTCCAAGAAGTTACTTGTCAAGCAAGGCTCCATTAGTGGTCTGCAATGCTGCAATTCAGTGCACAGAGTACTGCAAGGGGCTGCTTCAGTCTGAGTATTGTGGACATCTCCAGATGGGATGAATCAGTCTCTGCTAGTGCCTGCCTCACCACCGACTACAGAAGGAGTCTGGGTGACTATATGCTTAATTTGGACAGTTAAATTTACATTAAATGAATTGCATGCAAAATATGCACAGACCAATGAAAATTACATAGTTAATTAGAAAAAAAAGGTTTAAATAGTTTGCTGGTGATGGCTCTACTTCAGAAAGAACTAATTTTGGCAAACAAAGTGCTTAATATAATGTAGATTTTATGAATGTTCTCATAGATGACTTTTATGTCTGGGAAAGTTCAAGACGGGCTTTAACTGAATAGTCTGTAAACACACTAATAATTACCAAATAACTACATAAGACAAGGAGTTTGTAAACTGCATGTGTTATCAACTGTGTAGTCTCCTAGCTGTTTATGTTTTGCTAGTCTTATGCCCAAAATTCAGCAAATAGAAAGGCTGCCTTCCTCTGAGGGGGTACACTGCATGATGCAGTGTAAAAGAGTCCCCAGTTTGGAAAATCAATGAGGTACTGGCCAACATGGTGATTAATACTCTCAAAAAATGTTATCAGCTGAAATTTAGATGTCAGTCTTTGAAAATGTCATTGATTTGTTTGACTGACAGAGCTCCAGGCTGCTAAAGCAAATACAGGTCTTGTACAAATACAATGATAACAGCCAAATATAAACTGAGAAAGAGGGAGGAGTAGCAAATTACAAAGCACCAAAGTCAGCGAGTAGCTTCCTTAAGTAATTTTCTTGTTTCCTTTTCAATTTGTTTTGGTGTCTTTCAGAACACATGTAGGGTTTATAGTCTGTGAGAAAATTGGTTTTTAAGAAGTCACTTGGTAAAAATGAGCATTTGTGACTGAAGAGAAAAGCTAAGGTGTTTTCTCTGTAACTGTGTACCTTTAGTAGTTCTGCCAGCCTGAGTCTGTGTGTCTGAAGAAGAACAACAACTACCGTTCTAGAGATACTCTCTGTCTCCGTGGTTTTGCTGCTGGCACAGAAGAGGTTACACACCCAGCCCTGGGAGAGAAGCACCCTCTGGATACAGGCGGGCATGGCTCACAGGACTCTTTTAAGGGGAGGAGTGCCCTCTATTGCACAGTATAAGCATCGTTCATTCCCTCAAATAACAGTGTAACTAACAGGAGCTTCTGCGGCCCCACAATGGATTTTTTAAAAAGGTATATGGAAAGGACACACCTAGAAAACAACTTATTGATTTACCTTCTTCTTGCATTCTTAAGTGGTACATTAGACAGAGTGAATAGCATTAGATCTGAAAACTCAGATCCCAGATTTTATTTCTATCCTGGTCACACACACCTTTCTGAGTTCCTCTTAAAAAAAAGTTTCAAACCACTTAACTGGAAACAGCCAGCGATGTCACTTAAAATATATGACAACAGAGCTTGGAACCATTTACCCCTCAGGATGGTTCCATCCTGTTTCCTATGTCTATCAGCTACCAGAAATATCACAACCCCTTCCTTCACAAGCAACAAACCTCTGCCTAAGCATTAGGACTTCTTTTCTGTACCTTATCTCTCTGCCTAAGTCCTCTTAGTTATGATGCTTATTAGAAATCAACTAATTAATAATGGTCATTGAGAATGGATAGTTACTGATATATTTTGAAGTAGTATCTTTCTTAATTCATTGTGAGGCCTAAAGGAACTTTAGTGTGGATTTAGAGAGGAACAGAATTACCCTGGGTTTGAGTACTTTCAAATGTGCTATTAGTTTGTCTTTTTAAAGTAGTTGTGTATCTGCATAAGAACATAGTTACGTTTTCCTTCCTTTTCCTTAGTCCTTTGCTTGTCATCTAACCACTGAGATTTTAAAATTATAAGCCCAGGAACCTCTTTTTAGGTCAGTGAGGTCCTTCGCACCAAGTCTGGACAAAGGCTTCTCAGTGATGCTGCCGTAAAAATATTAAAATTGGTCATCCATGGACTTTTAATGTGTTTCTTCACCTGAGGGTCATGGCACACTTAGCAGAGAAAATACCAGTTGATTTTTTTTTAAAATGCTGGCAGAAGACATAACAGTAAGACAAGAAAAAAAAGGGGGAGTGGGGGGAAAGTACTTTCTTTTTTAAGCAGGGAGGATAGAAGCACATACATGGCTGAGGTCTGTCTTGCCCTCACATGAAACCGGCATAATATATCCAAGAATTGAGAGCTGATCGACACAATTCTCCAGCACAGCAGTAAACAGCAGAGCTTCCAGATGAGTGAGTTTTTCCATTTCCTTAGTCACTGTGTTCTTGCTAAGAGGAACAAAGACAGAAGATACTAATGAGAAAGGCTATGGTGCTAGCAGTAGTTTAAACAGTAGTTTAAACTAAAGGTAGACCTGAAATAGCCTTGTTTGCAGCCTTTCATATACTTCCTTAGCTTTGTTTATAGTCTTTCGTATGCTGTTTATAAGAGAAGCTATGCTCTGATAATGGCTGCATTCAGGGACAGTGGGAATGTTTAACTTTCACAAAACAAAGTAGGGCCTAGTCCCTCCTACCAGTAGATCTGGATAAATAGGCTGAGGAGGGAATGGATATGGGAGTCACAAACTGGGTGAGGTGGCCTCACCATTCAGTTTGAGGGGGAGCAGTGTTTCATGATGGACTTTATTCTTTGCAAAACAATGGAATGAAGGTGCCTTTTTAAAAGGAAGAAAAATAAATCCACATCTTATAAAATCTCAGATCATGAGATTCATGCTCTAATCATTCCTCGTTATTACTGTGTAGCCTTAACACTTTCATGATGCAAATTGCCTCAGAAGGAACTGTTATCACCTTAAGATGTTGAAAATCAAACAAGAACCAATATCTGGACTAAGTAAACTATCTTTAACATTGTGTTGTTTTATTTTAAATTGCATTTCAAATGTAAAACTGCTGTGATGTATATTTTAGCATCTCTTTGCCTTGCTTACACATGGAATATTGTGAAAGTGCTTCTAGGAATGGTGGGAATTCACTATTAGTCCAAGTGAAATTGGTCCATTTAGAAAAATGCGTAAGAAAATACCTGCATAAATGATGGAGAAATTCTGAGACTTTTAATGTTTTGGTAAGCCATTAGGCAATCCCTCCAAGCCCAAAACATCACTTTTCCTTTCTTTTCATCCTTGGAATCAATGATAGAAGTGGAGATGCGCAAATTAAGTATTTTTACATAGAGAAAGTCAGACAATGTTTTTTTCCAGTCAGCAGGCACTAATAAAATATTTTTAAATGTTTAACTTGGTTTTGTCTTTTTAAGAAATCTACAATCCATGTTTATAGTCTAAACAACATAAAAATAATCTATTACATGTAGAGTCCTAATGCTAAAAATATGGTAAAAACAAAAAAAGGTTTGTTGTGACAGAGCTGTGACAGATGACTGCAACAGCATTCTTGAAAGAAGAGGTAATGCTTGCAGCTTTTATAGGAAAAAGTGACTTAATTGCAAACAAAGGGGGATGCAATAGCTTCTCTCTATCCCATCAGCAGCTTCTGCCCAGGACAGAATTTACTCAAGATATTAATATGTGTTAAAAAACCTCACGGCTGGAATGTATCTCTAAAGCCTGCTGGTTTGCTCCTCCTGTGTATCTCCTCTTATAACCATATACTCCCTCAGAAGATGCATGTGCCAAGCCACTACACTCTGGACTTATGTTGACTTGGAAGTGAGAAGGAAACCACTGTCGGGAGCATTAAGAAACAGTACAAATAGTGAGCTGCTTTCTCTGGATTTTAGCATTAATGCAGTCCCACGGACCATCCTGATGTAGCCATTGGCATTGGCTTTAATCACTGTGCTTTACCGAACTTGTTCATTAAACTGTATTAATAATAATAAAAGAAAAAAGGAAGTATGTGAAGGATTCAGTTTTCCCAAAGAGTTTAGGTTGACATTCTTTCCCTGCTGATCTAAAGGGAAAGAAAAACATATTGAGAAATAATTTTTAAAACAACTGTATAAGAAGTCTGGCCTCCTGTTCCTTTGGGGATTGCAACTCCCTCTGCTGTGTGAGAGCCCTGGATGCACATTTCTCCCATCCTGTTGCCTGATAAACTAAAATGGCTTCAAAGGCAGCATTCCTTTTAGTCAATTAAGGATTCCAGTGAGAAAATTCAAACCTGAAAATGCTACATCTCCTTCAGCTCTATTTTGCAAATGATTGGCAAAGAGAGATTCGAATATCCATAGTGATAGCAGCTGGGTCAAAAATCAGAAATACCTTATATTTAAAAAAAAAAAAAAAAAGTCTCTTAGGCAAGCAAAATAGTTGTGGTCTTTCAAAACCCTGCCTACCACTATAAACGTTAGAACACATCTTGGATTTGGCTTAGAGGTGTAATATAGTTTTCATCCTGACTGTAAAGACTTTCCGCTCCTGCTCTCTGAGGCTGCGCTGAAGAGAACCCTGGAGAACTGAGTGCAGGAAAGAAAGATGTGGTGCTACTTGTAGCTGTATGTCCCATACGGGACTAGATCTGTGTGGGACAGGAAAAGGTAAGATTTAAGGAGCATTTATTGGCTGTGGCATCTCTACTGCTGGAAAACAGTGTTTTAACAGTTTATTCTCCTCAAAGCAGGGATTGTGTTTTCTCTAAGCAGAGTTGCCTAGCACACATTTGATACTGGTAAACGGATAGATTACTGAGCTCTGCTTTGCTTTCTACCTCTTCCTTAAAGTAGAAGCCAACAGAGTAGTTTGGAGAATTCGTAATATTCTATTCCTTCTCTGCTCTTACTTCCTAACAATTTAATCTCTCTAAGAAAAAACTCTGCTTATACATGCTTGCAAGGCATTGTGTGCTTCTACTCTGGCCCAACAATGTACAAATAGACTTGATTCTCCTCCTGGATCAAGATTTAATTCCTCAGACCAGGCTCAAGCTCTCCAAGCCCACCTCGTGACAAGACAAGAGTAGACTCTGGTCCTGAGATTCCTGAGATCCTTTTTCTTCCCCCTCTCTCCCCCCCCCAAAAAACCCTCTCTGGACACATGTTCAGATGCAGCTTAAGGCACTTGGGAACAAAGTCACAGTGAAAATCTGGCGAGCCAGGACACATTTTCCTCACATTTCTGGCTATGTGAGGGAAGTGACAGAGAACACGAGTGAATGACCCTAACATGGGAAAAAGGGTAAGAGAAAACATGTAATTCTAAAGGGATCTGAGTGTAGAAATACACGTTTTCTGTCACCAAGGTGATGTCGGGAGTGAAATAAATGTTGAGATGATTCAGTTCAAGGTGAGAACGGAGGCAGATGGGCAGGGCCCGGAAAGCAGCCATCAGAAGAGGGCCCCAGAGCCCTGGCCATCCCAGAAGCAGCAAGCACTCCCCTTCACCTCCTCGCTGCCCCCTCGTAGGACTCCTCGGCTTGTTCTACCACCGCAGACGGTTTTCACCACCGGGCTGCGGCCCCGTTCGCCCTGCCAGGCCTCCCCTCAGCCTCCGCGTCGGGATATACTCCCCGCTCCGCTCCTACCCCTGGCTGTTGCAGGG
>NW_009943122.1:34267-34901 GCF_000696875.1 Nestor notabilis | reverse complement strand
AGGGGAATGTGCGTGTATGTGTGCGGTGCCCGGGCTGGCTGGTACCCCCCATCCTCATCACTATCCTCCCGTCCCATCCCGCCGGGGCTCCCGGACCTTTGCCTTCCGAAGGTCCCACCGCCGAAGCTGTTGCTTTCCCAGGCGAAAGGCAAGAGCCCCCGTCCTCCCGACGGGCATGGATTTCATCAAACAAACCCCAGTTTGTTTCTTGGGGCAGAGCTCCCGAATTAGCACGCGATCCCTCTTATGTTGTCGCGTCACAGAACTGAGATTATTCAAAGCCCCGAGAAAACAAAAGTATTTTATTATCCTTGTACATACGTACGTGACCTTATGGGAAAAGAAAAAGACATTCTTCTAGGAGGATCGTTCAATAAGTGCCTTTTCTCTTATTTTGTCTGTTAGCTGTAATACCCAGGCAGCGCTAGAACAAATATATGTATTTGTTTAAACGACTTTAATCTGTTTTTTTGCTCTCCTAAATCACACCCTTGAGGTTTAGTTCTGGCTGAATCCCATTCGCTGAATTGAAACTGATGGGCTAAATTTACATGGAGCTAATCTAGGGAATAAAATGTTCAGGCTTTGGCTTCGGACCACGTTTGAACGGAAAGAAGACAACATTGTTAGGGGT
>NW_009943122.1:16879-34236 GCF_000696875.1 Nestor notabilis | reverse complement strand
CCCCTTTGTTTTTATTGTTCTTGGTTTATTTGTTTTATGCTGCTTCCTGTTTTTTAAGGCAAAGAACCAAATATTACTGCTAAAAAGGCAATAAAAAGAAAAACTTGTTATATTTTGACCTGCTTAATTTTCCCCTGACGCACTTGTGCTTTCTGTTTCTCCCTTCCAGTTCTTCCTTTGTTCAGTCTATGTCCCGATGTGCACGGAGAAGATTAACATCCCCATAGGTCCCTGTGGTGGCATGTGCCTCTCTGTCAAAAGAAGATGTGAACCCGTTTTGAAGGAATTTGGGTTTGCCTGGCCAGATAGCCTGAACTGCAGCAAATTCCCACCCCAGAACGACCACAACCACATGTGCATGGAGGGCCCAGGAGATGAGGAGGTTCCCCTTCACAGCAAGACCTCCTTGCAGCCTGGAGAAGAGTGCCACAGCATGGGATCTAACTCGGATCAGTACATCTGGGTGAAGAGAAGCTTGAACTGTGTCCTCAAGTGCGGCTACGATGCTGGTCTCTACAGCAGGTCGGCTAAGGAATTCACAGATATCTGGATGGCTGTGTGGGCCAGTCTTTGCTTCATCTCAACTGCCTTCACAGTCCTGACCTTCCTGATTGATTCATCCAGATTTTCCTACCCGGAGCGCCCAATCATATTTCTGAGTATGTGCTACAATATTTATAGCATTGCTTATATTGTGAGGCTAACTGTGGGCCGGGAAAGGATATCCTGTGATTTTGAAGAGGCAGCAGAACCTGTTCTTATCCAAGAAGGTCTTAAGAACACAGGATGTGCTATAATTTTCTTGCTGATGTATTTTTTCGGGATGGCTAGCTCCATCTGGTGGGTTATTCTCACACTGACGTGGTTTCTGGCTGCGGGACTCAAGTGGGGCCATGAAGCTATAGAAATGCACAGCTCTTATTTCCATATCGCAGCCTGGGCTATCCCCGCAGTGAAGACCATCGTCATTTTGATTATGAGACTCGTAGATGCAGACGAGCTCACCGGTCTGTGCTATGTTGGGAACCAGAACCTAGATGCACTGACGGGCTTTGTTGTCGCTCCGCTTTTTACCTACCTGGTCATTGGGACTTTATTCATTGCAGCAGGACTCGTGGCCTTATTTAAAATCAGGTCTAATCTCCAGAAAGATGGAACTAAAACTGACAAACTGGAAAGGCTGATGGTGAAAATCGGTGTCTTCTCAGTGCTGTACACCGTCCCGGCAACGTGTGTCATCGCCTGTTATTTCTATGAAATCTCCAACTGGGCTGTGTTCCGCTATTCCGCGGATGATTCCAACATGGCAGTGGAGATGCTCAAAATCTTCATGTCCCTCCTGGTGGGTATCACGTCGGGTATGTGGATTTGGTCAGCCAAAACTCTGCACACATGGCAGAAGTGCTCAAACAGGCTGGTGAACTCAGGGAAAGTGAAGCGGGCGAAGAGAGCGGATGGTTGGGTGAAACCTGGGAAAGGGAATGAGACTGTGGTGTGAGACAAGGACGGCACCACGAGGGTCTGACCACCCTCCTGTGAAGGACTGATGGTGTGTGAGCATTGCTGTGTAAAGGTTGGAGTAGAGTAGGGAGATGGTTACATAACCTGCCTCTGGGGAATGGGAGGAAAAAAAAGCCTTAAAGTATAAACAGCAAAAAGGTCATGCTGCAGATACAATAGCCATAAACCATGCTGCCCAAAATAGGAAATCCCAGGGAGGCTTTAAAAGCTGTGAAATACCCGAACGTGTTATCTTTCTTTTTTTTAAAGCAGGATGCAATATACTGAAGTGTTTAGAAGCTGAGGGACTATAGCCCACAGCTGTGGGATGGTGTTTTCTTTTCATCGTCTTATAGCTTATGGAGGGAAGGGGGTCTGAGGACAACTTATGGGCTGATTTAGGGTCCAGTTATCAGCCAGGACCTCAGTTAGATGTCTTCTTTCCAAGCTCAGCATCGTGAAGGAAGTGCTTGCTGAGGGTTGTGTCTTTATGTTCTTTGTAGTGGAATTCTGTTACTCTCGTGTGCTGCACAAGTCAGCCAAGGATCAGGTCCTCCAGCAAATACCAAGTGTGCTTTTTAGGTGTGAGTTACCCATGATGGGTAGGATTTAGAGAGGTATTAGTGAGGATGATTCTTTAAGTCACCTGATGGTCTAATAATAATTTTGACTCATTCTTTATACCATCTGTAACCTGTTCTGAATTGAGAGTTGACTCTGCCTTGCAGGGATTGGGACCTCCCTAAGTCCCTTCCCACCTGAATTAGCCTGTGGTTCTATCAATATTCCTCATTTTTTAAAAGCTTTATTCAAGGCCATTGTCAGAAGTAGAGGAGTCAGTGGGAGCTGGGAAACTATGGTCTTCTGCATCAATTACTGTTATCAGTGTGCCTCCATTCCCATCCTGTCAGGTGCTCCTGCTATTTCCAGTGGGCCACTTTATTCTGCTGCATTTAATAGCTTTAAATAAAGTCTTACATTATAATGTTCATTCCTCCAAGAAAGAGAAAAATAAGTTGAGGGTCTTTTCAAACAATGCCAGTTTTCTCCAAGTAAACTTATCTGGCTCTCTCTGGAGACCCATTGCATGAAGCAATTAAGTCTTAATATATTTCATTCAGTGCGATGGTATCTCTGCAGACGCCAGTCTGGGGAGAAGAGAAATGTTAAGTTCCTTGGCAACCTCATGTTCACACAGATCAGTTGTATAATTATGTGTGTCAGTTACAATTAAAAGAACATTCTCAGCCCATGACATCGCAGTGCAGCTGACTGCCTCACAACGATGCTCCAATTGCTCCCTGACAGCTATGGAGGGGGGGGTTTAATGTATATTTACATGCGGAATGCGAGCAGGCATTCAGTCCTCAGGAACGACAAGAGACATTTCCAGTTTTTGTAAAGGGATCCCAAGAGACGAGATCCAGCTTCTTTGTCAATAATGTTGTTTCACAGCAACTGTTGAGTTTTCTTATCCTTTTATTTGAGAAGGCATCATCTTGTGCTCGTCAGGAGCTTGAACCTGGTGCCGGGGGCTTGTTTGACTAATAAGAAAGGTGATGCAAATGGAAATACCCCATAACCACTTAAGAGAACACTGTTCAGATGTTCTATCCCTTTGAAGGACCTTTGGTTTTACCTGTGTGCTTTGGATTTCTGCTTCATTTGTCTATGTGGACCGTGGTCAGCTGTGGAGCATCCCCCTGGTACCCCAGCTCGCCCTTTGGGGGCAGCCGAGGACAAGCACTGCTTTATTGCCCTTCTCGCTTGTCACACAGGTGCCCCATGTGCTTCCCAAGCCACAATCCATTTCAGCTCTGGCCATGAGCACTAATCTGTCCCAGAAGCGTGTATTGTTTCAATGTTAATGTTGAAACATGTGCTACAGCACTTCTTTTTTACTTTTTTTAAACAAACCCCAAACAAACCCTAATTGCAGTCTTTGTGGTTGGGCTCCCTCTCCAGCACAACAAGTGACAACTTGACACATTCTGCTTAAGACACACAAGCATTGTCTTGGCCAACCCCACATACCAGCTGAGCCTTTTCATCCTCTCCATGAAATCTCTCGCTATTAGTGTTGTGTTTGGATCTCGTTACTCCTCTGTGGGCAAGGCGTTCTGCAAGTAGGAGGTCTTCAGATGACCGTGCTTCTCCACCATGCAGTCTTTCTCCTGGGATGTAAAGCCAGCAGCTGTATGTTGACTTTCCAGAGGTGAGGATGCAGTATGAGCCTTTTTGCTGTAACCTGGCATTGGGCTGTGCCAAGGTGTCATGTTCACTGAAGTGTCCTTCACTCTGAAATGGTTTGGATACTCTCCTGGCAGATATGACCCATGTTTGACCTGACTGATTCAATAAACACCATTTTAACCATGTTATGTACACAGGAGTGAGTGTTAAGTACTACCTTGTTGTCAGAATCCTGCATCTCTGCCTGTGACCCCATGGACTGATGGATGTCCCTGGTGATGAGACATTGGAAGTGAGTTGGATGAGGGTAGCACTATGAGGGACTCAAATACTATGGGGAAGAGGTGGGCTGGGGAGAGACACTATCAGCTGATCCTGAAGGAACATCTTTCCCAAGCAGCTGGGGAGACGCTGTGCTAACCCAAAGCAAGTTTAGCTGTTGCAGTGATGAAACCATTCCATAAATGTATTCATCCACATGCATTTACCTTGCTCTGTTTTGGGGCTCTATGAGTGGGAAGTCACAGCGGTTGTGAAGAGTGGGTATCCGCAACTCCTATCTATCTCCTCTGTTTCAACATTGTTATGAATTTAAAGCCAAAAACTGTATGTCTGATCCTGCTTTGGAAGTGTGTTGCTGTGGTTGTACAAGTAGAAACTTCACAGCAGTCACCTTCCTTGCATCGGTCCTGCTTCTATCTATCTCCCCCCTCAGTGTGTGTCTTACTGCAGGTTTTGGAAGCATCTGCTGGAGAGGTACAAGCTTAGCTCTTGTGTCAAACAGAGAAGTTAGCTCCTTTTCTGAATTTTAAGGAAATAGACACTGATTATTTTGGGGTGTACAGAAAATATATCTACTTCAATGTATGTACTGTAAATTTCTAATTTATCACTGTAAAAAAAAACCCAAACCCAAACAACTTTGCTATTTAATTTTTATATCAAAATAAAAATTTAACCTCTGTGGATAACTAAGGAGTTCCTGGCAGCCCTCACGTGTTTGGTGAGTTTGTGTCTTCAATTGGCTTTATGATTGTTGGAAGTGCTTTTTTTCCCCCTGAAAGAAGGACTGAAATGCTCATGCTGCAGTGAAAGTACGCTCTGAATGGGTTCGTCCAGCATGGTTTGGATCTAACTTGCTCATTGCAGGGGCAGTGGAACTCAATGATCTTTGAAGGTCCCTTCCCACCCAAACTATTGAGTATGCCCCCAAAACCGAGCAGGATGCAAGGTGAAACATAACTATCTGCTGCTGTAGCACCACCATAATGCGGCTCCTGGGGAAAGCAGAGCCTCTCATAAGACTCCTTTTTATTTCACATATTGTGGAATACGTGCCTCCAAAGATGCACTGAGCTGTCTCAGCCAGGGTTTGGTGGAGGAGGGCAGCATCACCACCTGCCTGTTGAGTATATAAGAACTATCAGGGGCTTTTGGAAAGGGGCAAATTCTGCTCTTAGTAACATGCTTAAAGTCACTTTGCTCCTAGGGGTAATTTCAGCCCTTCAGAGAACACATTCAGTATTATCAACATTTTATCCAGTGTGTATTTTTTTTTATTATTATTATTTAATGGTTTTAAACTGACAGAGGAGTGATTTAAATGAGATATAAGGAAGCTCTTCCCTGTGAGGGTGCTGAGGTGCTGGCACAGGTTGCCCAGAGAAGCTGTGGCTGCCCCATCCCTGGCAGTGTTCAAGGCCAGGTTGGACACAGGGGCTTGGAGCAACCTGCTCTAGTGGAAGGTGTCCCTGCCTGTGGCAGGGGGTTGGAACTCGGTGAGCTTTAAGGTCCCTTCCAACACAAACCATTCTGTGACTCTATGAAATTAATCTTATTAATAGTTCACTTATTTAGTCATTCCTTTTTGTCATTTCTCTTCACAGTTAGCATGTACGGCATGTACAGTGTCTTCTTATATACATCCCTCACCAGTTTCTCTGACACTGATAGCAGAGTTTGTGACATTAGTCACCATCTAAATCCACTTAATCATCTCCATCACGCTGCATTCTGTGTGTGGGATTACTTAATTAGAATAATGTTATTCTAATAGGAACCTAAATCTGACTAGAGTGGGTAATCGTGAGGGTGTGCTATAAAGAAGACACTAGGAATTATCACCTGTGTATCTGTAGCTAATCAAGTTCTGAAAAGCAGCATCTAAAACTGGTAATTAGAGTGATTTGCTCATGCCTTTGGCAGCTCATCACTGTAATGTTCTCAGGCTGGTGATTAATGAGGTCTCTGAAACTTGTAATTAGGAGTCTTTAATGTAGCTACAGTTAAATGTAACAAACACAAAAGAAGAGCTGCTGGGGCTGTTCACACCATCGGAGAACCTTAGGCATGGCATTGGAGTTGGTGTTGGCTGCTCCAGGTCTTTCTGATGGCTGCTTGCCCTTAGGGACATCCCCCACATCAGCCATCCCATCATCATCACCCAGGAAGTGACAGTGGATTGCTGGAGTGGCTTCCAATGGGGAACAACCTGCCTGAGCCACTGGGATGACAAATCAGCCCAGGTTTGCCTATGGAAGGGAGTATGTTCTGTGTACAAAACTCACCCAAAAAATAGCGAGGACTTTTTGTGGTTGGTTTTCTATTTAGGCTTGGGGGTTTTCACTTGCTTTGTTGGTTTTGCTTGGGTTTTTGTAAAGCTGTCTTTAAAGAGAGAAAATGTTAAGGAGCTTGCAGCAAAGGAGTCCAGAGTTCTGCTGCCAGAAATCAGGAGCATCCTAAGCTCCAGTAATGTGAAAATGTGGTATCATGAGACCCCGGCTTTGGCAGTGGAGTTTCCACACACACCCCCGCCCCGTCCTCAGCTGCTCATTCCCATAACTGCACCTCATTTCAGCTCCTCCTTCATTTTGCCAGTACAACTAGTTGTAAAGCAGATCAGCAAAATACCCAGTTTAAAATAACCGTCAGAGTTTTGCTTTGTTTTATGCTGGAGGTTCATTTTTAAGGAGAGCAGTGGTCTGGCTGACATTGCCTTGGCTTCTGCAGGCATCATCCTGCAGAGCTGCTCCACAAGCCCTCCTGTACCATCATCCCCATGAGGCCAGAGCTGTGTCTACCTGCAGGGATGTAGGGATGGATGAGAGACAAGTGGCAACTACTCAAGTGCTTCCAGCTTGCCCAGCCTTGGCTGAAATAGCAAAGCCTTTGGTAGAGCTGCTGGTGACTCCCCAAGTGTGATGCTTCCACTAGGACAATCCAGTCCAGCTTTGAACTGCTTGCCTGTGTGTGAAAGCCCCATTGCACAGCCCTATAGCAGCCAATGCTCTATAATGCAACCTTTCCATCATGCTTTGGCTAATCGGCTCATAATACACATCAGGAGTTTGCAGCCTCTGTCTCAACCTAGGATGGTTCAGCCACACTGCCAAATGTTAACGTAGTGTGAGTACAAAGTGGTGCATCTCTTCATGCTTGCAAAGCCAGTGCTGGCTGTCACAGAGATGAGGCAGAGCATGGTCCAGGCTGGAGCTGCATCATGCCATCCTCCTGCTGCACCTTGCCCAGGAGAATGGACAAGAAGATGGGTGCAGATGAAGCATCTCCCAGCCAGTGATGAGCTGGTGTGGTAGATCCTCTATCACTAGTACTTCCTGCAGCTGGGAAATGATTTCTGGCCAGAAGTCCTGCATCCTGGCAGACTCCAGCTGTTGTAACAGCTTTGTGTTGTTAACAACCAGATGTTTTGTTTTACGCTCTGGGAACAGCCTACCCAATAGTCACCACAGGGCTGGAAGAGCACAAAGGTGCCTTAGAGGGCTGCAGCAGCAGACGAGGACTCACATACTGAGGTATCACTGAGGAACTGTTCTGTTTTCCTGGGGTTTTAGGGGGGCAGGGACCTCAACATGTGCCAGCTGTTAGGTACAACACCAGAGGAAACAGGTTAAACTCCAAACACAGATATTTCACATCCCCAAGTTTACTGTAACTGTTGATTTTGTTGCTGTGTTTGCTTGCCAGAAACAAAAGTGCTCATAATTAGATCCACTTCAGAGGGCTCAGGGAAGGGAAACTTAACTTGAATTTTGCCCATGCTTAAATGAATGGTTTAAAACCTAAAGATGGAACAACCACCCGTGGCTTGTTGATACACGGGCGAGATAAATACCTTCATTCTGTATTTCCATCAGCGTTTAGCCTGTTTCCTGCCTGGTTCTCTCATTTCCTGAGCTTACTCTGAGGAAGAGAAAAACATCCTTCCTGCACAATAGATGCAAATCATTTGACAATCTGCTTCTACAGTATTAAGGCTTAAAACATTATTATGTGGAGAAACAGCCTCGCGTTAAATCTTTCTATGGATGAAGTGTTTTCTTCCGAAGCAACTCCGAGACGCTCTCACTCAATCATGTGGTAAGGGACGGCAAGCGGAGTGCCACGGAAAAAGCGGGAATTGAGTCTTTTCAGGGATTTTTCTTGCGTTTTTGGGTCTCTCGCTGTGCAGCAAGGAGTGGCTGACATCTAGCGGCAGCTGCTTCCCTGCTCCCAGCGCATTACTTCCCATCCCTGCTTCCAGCGCGTCCAGGACATTCCCGGGGAGCAGATTTCCTTTACGTGGAGCTGCGGGGCTGGGATGCAAAGTGGGGAGCTGCTGCTGGAGTGGGGCTCCTCACCCTTGCCCGCTCCCCAGCCCTGCGCCCTATCGCTCCAAGGAGGGTTGGTATCTCTTTGGTAACACCAACACAAACCTTCACAGCATCATAGAACAGTTTGGGTTAGAAGGGACTTTTAAAGGTCATCTTGTCCACCCTGCCCTGCAATGAGCAGGGACATCTTGAACCAGACCAGGCTGCTCAAAGCCTCGTCTAACCTGACGCTGACTGTTTCCAGGGATGGGGCATCTACAGCCTCTCTGGGCAATCTGTGCTAGTGTTTCACCACTCTGGCTTTCTTCCTGGCTCCTAACAGCTTGCCCATTACACGTGTGTTCGGAGGCAGTGGCGTGCAGTGACAGGAGGACCATTCATTCCCCACCTCCATGAAGGCTCCAAACCAGCATACAGAAAGGTGAGGGAAAAGCAGGGCATGTACCTCAGCTACTGGTGGTGACTGCTTTTCCCAGCAGCACATCTGCCAGCTCCAGGCCATCCATGAGGGTTTATACCAAGTACATCAGCTAAGGAAATCACTAGCTCACCCTCTGTTTTAATCCCTCCTTCTTGCTCAGGGCTGGCGTGGCTACAGCAGGTTGCTGACACTGAAGAAGACTCTATAGTTGTTGTAGCATGGCGAAAGGGCCAAAGGGACATGTCCCCGGTCATTGCAGGGAGGTTGGACTAGATGAGCTTTGAAGGTCCCTTCCAACACAAACCATGTTATGATTCTGTGACCCTGCTGTGGCCAGGGAAGCTGCTGGGAGCAGAAGCCAGCAGCATGTCTACTCCAAAAAGGTCATTCAAAATACTTAACACGGTCTCTTCCTTGACCTCACACTAGTTGTGTTTAAAAGAAATAGGTGTGGGAGAGCACAGCACAAAGGAAAGTATCCAGCTGGAGGTGACGTCTCCTTTCTTCTCTCTGCTGACACTTGGCAGTGGTGGGAAAGAGCTGGCAGGCCCCAGGCAGAAAGCAAAAGCATTTGCAGAGTCACACTCAAGAGAATCACAATAAAATCATAACCTCTTTTTGACAGGTAGGGAGAGGCCTGGAAATGGGGAAAAGGGGCTCCCAGAGGAGGAGGGAATATACGTATAATGCTGAAAAATCAGCTGCAGAGGCCCCAGTGTATGGAAGTTATGACAAACAATAATACCATTCCACTCACAAAACAATCATGTTTCTACAGCTGTGGCCTGAGCTGAGCCAAAAGAAGTGAGGAGCCATCCCTGCTTCCCTGGAGAACGGTTTTATAATCAAAGCAGGGAAAGGGGCAGGTCTCATCCTGAAACACCAGTAATTCATCCTGACAGCATTGGCAAAGCCAGCCCTTGGTTTGCTGTGGAACAAGCTGGGTTTCACTGCTGTGAGCTCATGAGGTCCCTCCATCTCCAAAATGCCCAAGAGCAGGATCTGCCAGTTTTGGGATGCACCAGGACACTGCACGGGGCCGCATCCCTTCCCCTTTCCTCAGGATTTCAGGCACTTACTCTTCTTTTGGCTGTGAAAAGTCAAGTCTGGGGGACATGGCCACTAGCCCAGTCCTCCTTAATGGGTGGCCTTTCCAGTAGCTGTGCTCTGCAGCCCCATGGCTCCCTCCCACACCCTGGGCTCCTCTCAGGAGTCAGGATTTTGCAGCCCCATTCCCAAATCTGCTACTGAGCTGCTGTCTTGTGTCACAGAGGGGATGGCCCAGTCATTGTGGACTAAGAGAGAGCAGGATCCAGGAGCTGCCATGGCTGTTGGGAAAAGAGTGATGATAGGATGAAAAAGAACGGCCCCAGGTAGTGCCTGGTGAGGTTTAGGTTGGATGTTAGGAACAATTTCTTCACTGGAAGGGTTGTCAAGCACTGGAACAGGCTGCCCAGGGAAGTGGTTGAGTCACCATCCCTCTCTTTTAAATACATGTATACATCGTGCCTGGGGACATGGTTTATTGGTGGACGTGGCAGTGACGGGTTAATGGTTGAACTCAATGACTTTAAAGTTCTTTTCCAACCTAAATGATTCTGTGATTCTGTGATACTACTTCAGTACCAGACCATGGAAGACAGTGTATAGGGTGTGCAAGGGGTGCCCAGGACACCCACACCTCCCCAGCTCTGCTGAAGCGGTTGAAGTAGAAGAGGCACACGTTTTGAAAGCCCTTCTCTACAACCCCAGAAGAACCCAACTAACCTACAAGAGACAGAAAAAAGACCAAGAGGTTTGAGGATCTGTTGGCCCAAAGAGGCACAGAGTGGGGAGAGCAGGAGAAGACTTTCCATGGGAATAGATTCATGGCAAAAATAAAACCCAGCACTTCTCATTCCATTCTCTACTGCACCTCTTGGCTCATCACTGCTCATTTCAGGAAGAAAAGAGATTTATTCCAGAAGGGGAAGGGAAGAATCATAGAATCACAGAATATCAGGTTGGAAGGGACCTCAAGGAACATCTGGTCCATCCTTTCGAGGCAAAGTATAACCTAGACTATATGTTCTAGCACCCTGTCCAGCTGAATCTTAACAGTACCCAACAACGGGGAACCCACCACTTCCCTGGGGAGATTATTCCAGTGGCTGGGTGTTCTCATTGCGAAAAATTTTCCTCTTGTGACTGGGAAAAAATTTCATGTTTACAGTCGGAATCTCCCCAGGAGTAACTTGTGCCCATCACCCCTTGTCTTCTCCATGTGACTCCTTGTAAAAAGAGAGTCTGTCTTGCCTGTAGCCATCCTTTAACTACTGGAACATGATGATAAGGTGTTCCCTGAGCCTTCTTTTCTCTAGGCTACAGAATATGCCTTAAAGACTGCAAAGGAGATGTGACCACTAAACCCAGGATCTCCTGAGCCGCACCATGTTCTTGTGCTACCATGTTGATTCCCCTGGATGCAGAAGGGAAAAAGAGGCTGGAAAACAAACTGGACTTGAGCCCCACAGAGCAGAGGAAGGTGGAAGGAAGACACCAGAGAGATACAAACTCAAACAGCATGGAAGGAGAGCTCCAAGATGCCCCAGAGCATGGGCAAACGTCTGTCCCTAGGGCAGCCATGGCTGCGCAGCACCCCCATGGGGCTGCTGGCAAAGGGATAGCACGGAACACCTCAAAGGTGTGTGGTGTTTAAACTAATCTGGGCACCACTGCCAAAGCAGATGAGGCAGCTCTTGGCAGAGCTGAAGGGTCAGTACCACACAGCAGAGGCAAAAACTCTTCACTGAAAGGTTTTCAACACATGCAGCCATTTGCAAAGTGCATGTCTGTGCACGGCTGATCATAGAACCATGGAATCCTTGAGGCTGGAAAAGATCCTTAAGATCATGGAGTCCAATATTGCACCTAACACCCTTTTCTAATTATGGATTAATATGCTTAAACCATGTCCTCATATTAACAGGAACGCTTAAAACTGGCATTTAAACAGGACCAAACTAGCATTTCAGCTCAATCTGGTATCAGACTGGAAGTACTTGCCAGCTTCAGCTTGGAATCTCAGGTTCTCATTTGATACTTTAAACCACCTAACATCCGCTGAAAGTGTGGGAAAGTGGTTTTAGCTGTGACTAGAATATAACATGTTATATCTGTGAAGGGAAGAGCTATTTGTCTTGTAAATAAACAGAGAAAAGTAAGTACCATCCTTCTTATAACCACAAGAATGGTTACAATCTGATCGCTATATAAATCGAATTCCCTCAGGGCTGGGCTTAGTTCTGGGAGCTCTTCCTGCAATTCAACACTATGAATCCAGATTTCTATAGTTATCACTTGTGATGGGAAAAAGGAGAATTCATTTCAGCATGCATTTCATAAAGCAAATAGAGATTAGAAGGAAAGAAGCTCTTTTAAAGAAGTACCAAACTCAGGAACAAGAAGTAATGGAGAAAGGATTGGAGGGGGTATTCCCATAGCACAAGTGTGTGGCAACCCCGTGCAAATCCTGTTTCTTCTTGAAATGGGAACACATGATGACAGCCATACTCATTTTTGTCATTACACTAAAAAGCTTAATTATTCTACATAACGTGAGTATACCTTCAGTTGGATTAGCTATCTCACCAACTTTGCTGAACAACTTTAATGCATCAACAGGAAAAAAACAGATTTAGCTTCAAAACCATCGTTTTTTACTTTTGATTTAAAGTTCTTCAACCTAAATATTGTGGGAATAAATACCACTTGATTGATTACACCCAAAATATTGACTGGAGTGTTTGCTCAGCGACCAGCCTCAGAGCCCTCTGGAATCATGTTTGCTCACTTGATGGATGCCAGACTGGTGAGTAGGAGGAAGGCTTCAATAAATCACCCTGACATTAACCTTGCAGAAACTAATTCCCATGAGTGTTTGTGTTAGTTCTGCCGCCGGTGCTTGTGCAAACACTGCAGGACAGGATTCACACCACTGTCTGTCTGCGGCTCATTTAGCAAACAGAGGTTCCTCATCGGCATTTCCAGGCCAAGTCAATGGGCCAGGCAGGGATGAAGGAAAACACACTTTGTTTATTCAAACAACTGTTTGAATTAGCAAATATGCATGAAACGTCCATAACAGATTTCGGGGTTGATAAAAACCTAGAAGAAAGCATTGACTGGATATATCACAGAATCACAGAATGGTTTGGGTTGGAAAGGACCTTAAGATCATCTAGTTCCAATCCTCCATGTCCATGAGCAGGAACACCTTCCACTAGACCAGGCGAGCAACGAAATACCATTTTTATTTGTGTAAATAAGCAGAATGTTCCAAATGTTCAGCATCTGGCACCTCTGCTTTTTGTATGTGCTGTTTTTAGTGTAATCTCTACCTATGCCACCAAATTTTCCCTGCAGTTTGTTGTTTAGCATAGTGATTATGTGACTAAGATGGTGTAGGTCAGGCCTTCTTGATCTATCATGAGAAATAGTTGGGTATGAAAAGCTCTGTTTCTGAGGACAGACACAGTAAGTTGGTAAGCAGCAAGTACAGGGTACATATATATACATACATGTATTTCTATTTTTGGCTTAAAAGTTCTCCTAATGATAACCTTGTGTAGAATTGCCACAATCTCTTCAAAACCAGCTTCAGCAAAACCTGTACCTGCCAAAGCTCCAATGGAACATCACTCTGCAAGGTCACAGACCCATTTGCATTGGTACTGTGGGCAACTGTGGCTGCTAAACTACAGTCTTCTCTAAGTGTGACGTGAATGGGCTGCTCAGTCCAGTGTGGTGCTGAGGGGGATGTCCAGGGGTCCTGCTGCAGCACTGTGGCTCTTTGCCCATGCTCCTGCATAGTCCTTCTGGGCACAGCCCATGCACGGGCACATCACCCCAGGTTTCTGCCTGCTGGGCCACCTGCCCATGGATGGAGAAGGGTGTCCCAAGGCAGCAAAAGCCAAAGAAAAAGCTTTCCAGCCTGGGTTGTCCAGCTGCTGTACCCTACAGAGCTAAATCACACCAGTCTGCTGGTCTGGGATGGACCCTCCCACCAAACATAGAGTCAGGGAAAGCTTCATTTCTCTATAACCCAGAATGTTGCTCCCTTCAAGTAAGAGGTGGAAAATGTCTCCAGCCTCAGTTGTCTTCCTTGTAGTGAGGGGCTCAAAACTGAACACAGTATTCAAGGTGCAGCTTCACCTTTGTCATGCTTTGCCATGGTGAATAAGCCATGTTTTAGGTTGAATTAAGACAGTACAGTATGGTATTTACACTCCAACATTCTATAGGCAAGTGAAGTGGCATCAACACAACACATTATGTGATGCACAGGAAAAATATTTTGGGATTGTGCAAAGTTTATTTGGGGATTTGCAGCAGATGAACTATTTTTGGGGAAAGAGAAATAACATCAAGATGGTTCAGGAGGAACAGGTGTAGTAAAATAGAGAGATAGGGTGATAAAAAGGGCTGCTGCAAACACTCATTAATAAAACACCACATGTTCCTGACTGCTCCTGTAACTTTTGCCACATGTTAAGCTCCTCGGCAAGGGGTTGGGTCAATGATTTCAGGGGTCCTTTTTCCACAAAGACACATTAAAACTCTGCCTTTGACAAATGGCCAGGAAAACGTCCCTGGTGGGTTTTAGCAGGTGGTCCTTCCCACATCACGAGGCTCAAAGTCCCTTGTGAGCATTTTTACTTGTCAGTAAGGTGAAAACAACTGACTGAAACGTGAGAAACCAGCATGTGGGCTCGACAGACCACCCTGCCCAGGGACCCGCCACCACTCATTCATCCAGGCAGCTGCAGTGAGAAGAGATGTAGTCTCTTTTTTCCCCTTCTGGGAACACCAGCCTGGACAAAACAACCCCTCTGAGTCTGCACTTCAGCAGTGGAGACAGGTCAGCCCCATGCCACCAACCAATACTGGGCTATTTCCAGTATGTCCCCGCTGCAGTGGGATGATGAAGGCACTGGAGCATCTCTCTCATGGGGAAATGCTGACAGAGCTGGGACTGTTCATCCTGGAGAAGAGAAGGCTCCTAGGGATCTCATCAATGTATATAAATGCATGAAGGGAGGGTGCAAAGAAGATTGAGCCAGGCTCTTTTCAGTGTTGCCCAGTGCCAGGACAGAGGCCATGGGCAGAGACTGAAACGCAGGCAGTGCCATCTGAGTACCAGGGAACACTTGTTTTTACTGCAGTGGTGACCAAGCTCTGGCACAGGTTGCCTGTGGATGCTGTGGGCTCTTCATCGTTGGAGGTATTCAAAATCTAGTTGGACATGGTCCTGGGAAACCAGCTTAATATGACCCTGCTTGAGCAAGGAGGTTGGGCAAGATGATTTCCAGAGTCCCCTCCAAACTCAACCATTCTGTGAGTCCTGTGGGGGCCTACAAGGATGCTGGGGAGGGACTCTTCGTTAGGGACTGTAGCGATAGGACAAGGGGTGATGAGTTAAACTTAAACAGGGGAAGTTCAGGTTAGATATAAGGGAGAAGTTCTTTACAGTGAGGGTGCTGAGGCACTGGAATGGGTTGCCCAAGGAAGTTGTGAATCCTCCAACCCTGGTGGTGTTCAAGGCCAGGCTGGACAGAGCCTTGGGCGACATAGTTTAGTGTGTGGTGTCCCTGCCCATGGCAGGGGGTTGGACCTAGATTATCTTAAGGTTCTTTCCAACCCAAACCATTCTATGATTCTGTAACTCCTGCCTAAGTCAAGCCTACAGTTCTGACAGTGCAAGAAATCTCTTTACACCCTGGAAGCTGAATTTCCCACTGATGAACACAGGACTTTTCACCTATCCCCAGGTCAATCTTCCTTCCATCCTGTTAATAGGAAGCATTTACAGCAAATCAAAGTGCAATATCTGCAAATTCAAAAGGAACTTCTAGTTTCTGAGCAGCGCTTTTCCTTTGGTGGCCATAGGCTGGTGTGTTCCCATGTGTAACCTCCACCAAGCCTGTGAGGGCAAGTCTACGAAAACAAGCCTGTTGTCAGCAGCATCCTACATCATGTCTTGAAAATTCACAGGGATCTGCAAGCTAAAAGCAGGTTGAATCCTGTGTTCATGTTAGCATCCTTCATGATCCTTTTGTCCTGATATTAACCTGGGAATGAGGATTGATGAACAAATTCTGCTGTCAGTTTAGCTATGGGTAAGTAGTGTTGTCCTACAGGCATGCACACAGCATCCTTATCCCGTTGCCTCTACAGAAGGAACCAATAGGTGCATTTCTCAAAGTCTCAGGACTTGAGACGTATATTAAATGGTGCAAATGTTCAGTGTGATGGGTTGTGTAGAAAGCTTTTCTGTTGAAACAACTGAAGAGACTACCCCTCAAGAGTGAAAGAACAGCCTTATTCTGAAGTACTTGCCTGACCCCTTGGAAGGAGAAAATAATTTGTCAAAATAAAGTAAGAATGTCTGGAATTTCACCTGGTTTCAGGCTATGCAAGTGGAGTCTGCAAGCAGAGAGAGGCTGCTCAGAGATGCCACCCTGGCTGCCTCCTTGCTTTCTCTATTCCTGACTTGGTGGCTTTCAGTTCCAGTCACGCTTCGGGTCTTTGTTCTCTTGACACTTGAAATGACAAAGGCATTTTACACTGCTTGGAAGTAAAAATATTTGGATGTAAGATCTGGAATGGAAAGGGCACTTTTAAGCCTTAAAAGTGATCACAAACACTATCAAGTGAAGTTTTTATTCCTTCTGACGCAGCTAAAAGAAAACGATATTTGAAGAGTAAGGATCCCTGGCATCACTTGGTTCAGGGTAGATTTGGAACTGTTTTCTCCTCATTTAAGCCTAAGGGTGAGCATTTTGGAGATTTGTGCTGCTAACACCCTGCCCAAGACACACAGAAGCTCATCTGGATCCTGGTCAGTCAAAGACAAAGGTGTGCCTGACTTTAAACCTCATATTGGCTCCATTGGTTTAACTGGGACCAACTGCTTGGTGAGACGACACGTACTTGTCTCTCTGTTCTGTTCCAGCAGCACAAATGCACCCACTGACTTGGCCCTGGGCAGGTAGAGCAGCTTTGATAAGGGGTTTGTCATGTCAGCTGCACATGGGGTACTTCAGCAAGCTGCCACGCTCACAACCCACTCAAGTCATCGTGCTCCCAGTGGTGTGAATTGGGCCTCAGCCAGTTCTTTCCTTTGCTGGTGTTTTCACAATGCCCCTTCGAATGTTTGTACCCAAGCAGGCTGTTCTTCCTTCCTATTGCCCTCATGGTTTTGAACTGTGCCACTTTACACCATGTCTGGGCCTTTCAGGAGAAGGTTCTGATGTACCATTTTACACAGAGAGCAAAAAGCAATGATTTAAAGGTTATTATTCAAGACTGTGACAATCTGTGACATGAAGACTTCTATAGACCATCTCAGCTGGGGCTTCCAAAGGTGTCAGTCCCTATTGAAACTGGAGGCTTAGGTCTTGTGCTTTGCTACTGAGGAACTTCCAGGCTTACTCCTCTGCCAATATACAACTGTCAGCTTCTATACTGGTCCAAAATTTGCCACCTTCAGCCCTCTTCCTGTGCCTACTCAGGCCTTGTAAATCTTTCACCACATTAACTCAGTTTCTACTGTGTATTTACAAAGGTTTGTGACCTTTAACTGTAGTCAATCA
>NW_009943122.1:16129-16848 GCF_000696875.1 Nestor notabilis | reverse complement strand
ATTTCCCGTTCCCTCCACAGCACTTTCAACACACTGACATTGCCTGTAAATGATTTACCCAGAGCTTGCAGAGCACTGACTGTGTCCCTTGAGGCACTCACGGCTCACAGGCAGTCCTGTAGCATCTCATTCAAATCTCCTTGCTCTCCCTTACATCAGCCCTTGTTCCTCATCTTCAGGACAGCAGGTAGCTGGCCATGTTAGAAAGGCTCTGGACATGAACTAGGGTACGTGTAAGTGCAAAGTGGGCAGTAGTAACTCATGTGGATGGAGGAATGTAAATCACTGGCGTAAAGTATTAGTACCTGGGTGTATTTTGCATATGAAGTTCAGTGTCAGTAGTCTGGGAACACTTAGCTCTATCTCCCATCCTCCGTGTGAGTTTATCAGGACATTCTTTAAGTGTCCAAACAGTCTTTAAAGTGAATTTAATACATATAATATTAAATTAAAGAAATAAAGATTAAAGTTTAAACCTAAATCTTAAATGTATTGAAGTGAATTTAAATAACTAAATATCTCAAATAAACCTGTGCTAAGAAAAGCAGCTAGCCCTGGAGAGAATGTCCTGTCTCTGTAGATGGACCACATGCTGTTGTTCATCCAGCCATCATCACTGGGGCACAGGCAGGATCCCCACAGCACCTGCACCTAAAGCAGAGGGTTAGATCCCAGTCTTTTTTTCTTTGTTTTTGAATGCTTGGATGAGGTTGGCAGCA
>NW_009943122.1:0-16119 GCF_000696875.1 Nestor notabilis | reverse complement strand
CTACTGCACTCTGTAGTGCAGTTTGGTGTATTAAAATCTGTATTTTAGGAGGCTAATCAAGACTAGCATCTCATGGCATTGGTGGAAGAATTAGTATATTAGGGAAAAGCCTCTGGGAAGTAAACCATCCGCTGTGATAGAGTCTGCCTTGTCGTGGACACAGGAGCCAGGAACCAGGCAGAACGTCCCAAACTTGCTTAGACCAAGCCTGAGCTCAAGTTTCTTTGGTCCCATTATATGGGACCATGATGAAGATGAAGACCACAGGCTGTTGCACAGCATGGATTTTAGAACCAAAACCCAGCAGCTATCATCTAAACTCAGTTAAGGCAGGCAGATGAGGTTCTGTGTGGTTGCTGCATGGCCTTTGCAGTGGGGCTGGCTGCTGGAGTGGAACAAAACCCACCGATGTGGACCAAGAGGGTGACACTAGAAAAGGGGATTCCTCAATAGGCTGTTGGGGAGACAGAGCACAGCAAAATCTTCCTCAAATAGGTGAAGACCCTTTGAAACACAAGAGGGACGTGACCTGCTTAAGCAAGTCCAGAGGAAGCCACAAAGATGTTCCAAAGGCTGGAGTACCTCTGCTATTGAGACAGGCTGAGAAAGCTGAGCTTCTTCAGCCTGGAGAAGAGAAGGCTCCGGAGAGACCTTGTCATAGACTTCCAGTACCAAACGAGGTATCTGGAGAGGGACTTTATACAAGGACATGTAGTGACAGGAAAAGGGGAACGGCTTTACACAGGAAAGTGTAGATTTAGATTAGACATTAGGCAGAAGTTCTTCCCTGTGAGGGTGCGAGGCGCTGGCACAGGGGGCCCAGAGAAGCTGTGGCTGCCCCATCCCTGTCAGTGTTCAAGGCCAGGTTGGACACAGGGGCTTGGAGCAACCTGCTCTAGTGGAAGGTGTCCCTGCCCGTGGCAGAGGTTGGAGCTGGAGGAGCTTTAAGGTCCCTTCCAAACCAAACCAGTCTGGGGTTCTGTGATTCAACTAAAATAACGTGTTCCAATGGTGCCATTGCAGAATCCGATGACCTTTCCCTAGCCCTGATGGGGTCCGAACGCCTGCGAGGTGTCTCCAAGGGCCGTGGGATCACCTGGGGCCACCGCCCGTGTGACCACTAGGTGTCACGGCTGTCCCACGGAAAACGCTCTCCGCAGCCAGCAAGCGGGTCCCTCGCTGCTGCCGGCTGCCATAAACCACGCATTCCCGATAAAACCTCCTGTGCCCCACTCCGTGTGCTCCTTGGAGTGGTGCAGAGCTGGGGGACTCCCCAGGGTGTCTCCAGCGCAGCACACCAAGGGCAGAGAATTGGAGGAGCAGGACTGATTTCTCAGCTTGGCTCTCACAAGTGTGTTCATAAGACAAAATGCCTCATAAACCAGGGCTTGTATTCCCCAGGGTGGGGGTGCACAAGGAGTTGGGAGGGGACACAGCCGGGACAGCTGACCCCGGCTAACCAAAGGGATATTCCACACCATGAGTGTCATGCTCAGGATTTAAAGCTGGAGGAAGAAGACAGAAGGAGGGTGGGGGAGAGGGACAGACATTGGGAGTGATGATGTTTGTATCCCCACATCATCATTGTGTGTGATGGAGCCCTGCTGCCCTGGAGATGGATGAACACCTGAACGTCTGGGAAGTGGTGAATGAATTTCTTGTTTTAATTTGCTTGCATGTGTGGCTTTTGCTTTCCCTATTAAACCGTCTTTATCTCAGCCCATGAGTTTTCTTATTTTTACCCTTCTGATTCTCTCCCCCATCCCACTGGCTGTGTGGGGCTGAGCTGCTGGCTGGGTTTAAACAACGACAATCTGCTTCTCCACAAAAGGAAAAGTGTCAAATACTTTACACACTGTCATTTCCAACCCAGTATTTCAGAGAAACTGTCCTTAAAAGCATTACTTTGTGAGGTTTATCTAATCCTTTTTCCTACTGTTTACACTTTTATCCCCAATGTTTATCCAGGTTTATGCTGGAGATTTCATACAGCTAAATAGTGTCTGTGAGAAAAGAGGCAGCTCAAACATTTACTGTGTCCCTGAAGCATCCCCTTCCTTGCTATCAAGAACCCTGCAGGTCTCCTGCTCTCTTTTAGCACGATCCACATAATGGTGGAGCCAGCAGCTCCTCTCTTTCCTTTTCCACTGCTGGCACTGGGATTACCCCCACAGGGAGCCTGGTCTGCCACTCCCCATTGTGATCTGCTTCATTACTGAAGCTTTTTTGGCTCTGATTTCAAGATGGGACATTGGAAACACACACCACCTCCCAGTGATGTAGATTGATCTTAGTGGCGCTATATGAGAGCTTCCCTGTGAGCTGCTCTGCAAAGACGGTCCTACAGCACATCAGGAGCCATTAACACATCAGATGCAGCACATCCAACCCTCTGAGAAAGATTTAGGAAGGACTAGTCCCCTCGACGTTGTAGCTCTACTGGCTTTGACAGTTACATCGTGGGTGAATTTAGCCTCCGTTGCCTAACATCAAACAGACTGGGCACCAGAGGAGTAATAACAATAGCAGATGACACTGACATGCCTGAGAATCACTCATCCCCACCCTCCTGTCATTCCCGAATGAGTTCCTGAGCCTGTTTGTTTATCAGATATGTTCAGAAAAGTGAAGTCAGCACAAGGAGAGCACAGTGGGATGTTTCCCAGCACAAGCCTTCAGGCACCCTCATAGCTTTCCCTCTCTTCTAATTACACACATCATTTCTGGTGACAACTTCATGAAATAAAGCATAACTTTTGTTTTCACTCCAAGAGTCACTCAATGGACTCGTGGCTGTGGTTCCCTATGACCTGGCATACAAGAACCGGGGTACAAGAACAGGAACGATGGAACAAACCGAGAGGGGAAGCTGTCATATCATCATGCAAGCACAGACTACATTCAGCTTCAATGATCTGTGCTTTCATTGATGCCATTTTGTCAAGAGTTTTGGTAGACAGTGAGCAGAGGTCTGGTGCCTTGATCGCAGAACTGAACACAGGTTTGGGTGTGATTCATGCTGCTGTTAAGGGACGACCACAGGTCCAGAGTCATTTGTTCTCTCTGCACCTCTGAGCATCACTCCTCCTTTCCACCATGTTTTTATCTGACAGTGCCTGGTAGAGTAGGACAGTGCTTAATAGCTAAAATTGAAGTCTGTCCACCTTCACTACATAAATGTACCTGTGTTTCTTTTCATTTTTGAGTTATAGTAGTCCGTTTTACTTATTTATGTGAGATTCAGCTTTAAGAAAAGATTTAAAAAGCAGAAGTGTGATCACTGATGATTCTAAACATACCTGTCTACAAGAAAGATCAATAATAACCTGGACTACAGCCTTCAGCTCTGGGACCCCAACGTAAGAAGGATGTGGACCTGTTGGAGCGAGTCCAGAGGAGGCCACAAAGATGCTCCAAGGGCTGGAGCAGCTCTGCTCTGGAGATAGGCTGAGAGAGCTGGGCTGGGTCAGCCTGGAGAAGAGAAAGCTCCAGGGAGACTTTATAACAGACTTCAAATACCTCACGAAGGCCAAAAAGAAACCTGGAGAGGGGCTATTTACAAGGGCCTGTAGGGGTAGGACAAGGGAATGGCTTTAACCTGACAGAGGGGAGATTGAGATGAGCTCTTGGGCAGAAACTCTTCCCTGTGAGGGTGCTGAGGTGGTGGCACAGGGTGCCCAGAGAAGCTGTGGCTGCCCCATCCCTGGCAGTGTTCAAGGCCAGGTTGGACGCAGGGGCTTGAAAAGCAACCTGCTCTAGGGGAAGGTGCCCCTGCCTATGGCAGGGGGTTGGAACTGGATGAGCTTTAAGGTCCCTTCCAACCCAAACCAGTCTGGGATTGTGTGATATGATTGGAAAGTAATGATTTTTGCATCTGGACTGGTTTTATCCATTCTATGGCGCTGTAACTCAAAGAGCACAGCCTTACAGCTTCAGAAATTAATTATGAAAATTAGAAGGCAGCTGGTCCTAACACTGAGCAGAGACAATGGAAAACAATGTACAAATAATGCTCGAGCTCTCTGCAGGGCACTGTACTGCCAGTCCTCTCATGAATTTTTAGCATGTCTGGTCTCAAGTCCCTGTGCTATTTACAGCCTGCAAAAACCTACCTGTCAAGATTCAGTGCCAAATACCAATAAGAAAAAGCAAAACCACTTGCTTAAAGGCTCAGGAACACCTCATTTGGGCACAGAGAATACAATTAGATAATAGCAATACAATTAGATAATAGCCTCTGCTCTTCCTGGAAAGCAGCTGTATGTTTCTGCTGCTAACGTTTAAGTGCTTTAACAGATGGTTTAGAAAATTGGAATCTATTTACGAAGCTGAGGACATGAAATGAGCAAAACAAAGGGTTTTTTTTAGACAGCACCCAGGGACGGAACTCAAAGAAGTCGACAGTTACCGAGTGGCTTTTAATCTGAGGACTGGAAAAAGCCGCTTGTAGGAACTTTCTTTACATGTCAGGGATCAAATCCAGCAAATCTCCCAAAATGTTCAATAAACTTCATACCAACTTCAGCATGGAGTTGCTGGTTAAAACTGACTTACTTTTGACCCAGAACCACAGACCGATCATAAACTGATCTGGGACATGAAGAGTATCTTGAAGGTTCCATCTCTGCCAAAGTCAGACTGAGAACTTGAATTTAGGTTTCTCCTTCCACTCTGAGGACAGTGCCCCAGTCCCCAGGTTACTGATTATTCTGATGGTCTGGCTCCCATTTTTCATTATGAACTCCAGAAGATGGTCATTTCATCCCGGATGACAAACACAAAGCATTATAGTTGATCAGAATTTGTGAGATAAGAATGTAGTTGAGGTTCTGACTCTGAACTTCTTACTATTGAGTTCAAATGTTGAAATATTTGCTACAAAACATATTTGCTGGAAATATACCCTGCAAAATACCAGCTTCCATAGTTCCCACTCGCACTGCAAGCCAAGCAGAATACTGTTTCATGCCCACAGCAGGCATCTGCCAATCCTTGCCAGTGTTTCATCAACTAAGAGATTTCAATCTCTTCCAATTGAAATGCCATTGGAATTAGACAAGTAGCACTGAAGTTGCTTTTGAGAGTAAAAGCTTTAAAGATCAGTCACAGAGAGATTAATTATTATTGTAATGACCATGATCCAATAGGGATCATGAAGCATACAGTTCCAGTCCATGGCACTGTCGTACCACTTCCATCAATCCTATTTGTTTCCCACAATCTTACAACAAATAGCTCTGTAAAATGCAACTAATTCCCATCCATCTATCATAAAAGCAAACATACCAGAATACCAAAATGCCAGACACAAATTGTCATAACTGACATCCACCTGCAATTTTAAAAGCAGAAACATAAAAATGAAGCCCAAATAAATCATCCTCAGAATGTATGAAAAGCAAAACTGCCTGGAAAATGAAGTCTAAGAGCATCTTTTCAAAGCTGAAACCATATAATGTTTGGCTACAATCTCTTGACGCAAGGGTGTGAACATGTGAAGAGTCTGCCTCACAGCCTAATGTAACATGGATTACCTCACCCCCTGTAAGCATGACAGTTAGAATTAGTATTTGAACATCTACTGGTTGTGAGAGAAAAGCAACACGGCAGAACATGCTTGAGATGCTTTGGTAAGGATCTTGCCAAGGTCTCGCCAAGGGAGGAAGAACTCAAGGCTTCACCTGGGTGTACCTCTTGGGAGCTGCTAAAGAAAGAAGACCTATGAGATATCCAAGGTGAAGCATAGAATTGGCTAAGAAAGAAGACAGGCAACAGCAGAGGTATTACACCAGACCCCAGCACTTTTCATTACCCAAAGGTCTCGGTTATCCTGTGACAATCATGACCATAGTAGAGGCTGGACAGAAAACCCCTTTCCAGGCATTTCAGGCAGTGGTCCTAGGCAATTGGCTGAAGCAGAGATGTAAAATCTCAGCCTCTGACAGGGTTTTATCTTCCTTCCATTATAACTATGGTTTTAGTAATTCAGTTGTATTAACAGCTTATCTGTGGGATTTTCCACAGTGCTCCTGAGAAAATCACACAACAGACACAAGGACCATCAAACCCAGTTCAAGACACATTGTCCTCAGAGGAAACCCCTCTAATACCTGTCTTTATAAAATCACTGCAGTACAGAAGCACATGCAGCACTCAGTATAGCAGGTTTTTCTGTCTTTCAGCCTTTAGAAGCAGCCAACGCTGCTGGAAGAAAGCTGTTAACATGGAAGATCATGGGACAAAACATAATCTCTGATGTAATTTCAGGGGAGTTTCACCAGAGGTTTATCTGTCTATACAGTTACTCAGCATCCCTGTAGCTGTAACTCTAACTGTGGTCAGATAAAACCTTATCTTTATATATACACAAATTTATACACATACATATGTATTTCTCCATGTATCTCTTAAATAAAGAAGAAAGATTCCCACATACACAGTAAAAGACCCAAGGAGTTCAAGGCTTTCCATAGCAGTTGCTTTGATTTATCTCTATTATGCACTTGAAGGTGTTGGTTTCATCCTGAACATTGGTGGAAGTTTTTGTAAGTTGGAGACAACTCTTTTCCACCCAAGTTTAAACGTAGCTCTTGATCATGCACGTAGTCATGCGATCCATAGCCATATGAAGGATGTTTGCATGGGAATATATTGGAGTGAGATTTAGGTTCAGATTCTGGCACTGGAGCATCCATGATGCACCTCATGGGCAGGCATGAGGACAGCTTTAGCACAATGGACCCGCCAATTTCCCCATCTGCTGCCAATATGGGATGAGTGACTGACAGGTATCTACTGCTATTTAACAGCTGTTCTATATGTGAATCTGGAACAGCCTTCAAAAGCCCCTGGCAGCCTATGGAATGCCGTATAGATGCATCATCTCAGGTAAGGTTTTCCATATCTGCACCTGTCTGTCACTGCATAAGTAGGACAAAATAGCTTGTTTTCTCCATTCTGATGTTTGCAGACTAGAGGATTTTCGAGTCAAAGTTCACCTCTAACAGTGGGGTATATTTGAGGCTGGCCAAGAAATGCTTTTCCTGCCCTGTGTGAAAATACTTGCGGTTCACAAATGTTCCCAATCTCTCTCTCAGGCAAAATAAACACCTTTGGAAGCAGAGGGGAACCTTGACTGCAACAACAGCCTCGAGGCACTGTGCTGCAAATGACACCAAAGACAAATGAGAACTCCTTCCTCATGGGAAGAATGTTTCTGTGACAAGCATCAGTCAAGGGAGACTCCTTAAAAGCACTGGTTTGGCTCTTAGTGAATGCATTAAGAGGTGTGCTCTTTTCCAGTGCTGACTGCTCCTCTGCACCAAACAGAAGGAAGGAACTTCACATTATAAGTACTCTGAGCTTTCACCATTCATATGCCACTTCCCTTCAAACCCTGGAGAATATTCATCCCATAGGAAGACTTGGGGCATTTGGTCTATCATGTTTTAGGTACCTTGAGGGAGGGAGCAGGAGCAAGACATAGAAGCCACAAGCATGAGGAGCTTCATGGTACAGGTCTCCCCCTTCTGTGTATCTCAGAAGCATTTGAATAGATAATGTTCTTTGCTTCTCTTGCTTGGGATTAAAATCCATGTATGAAAAATCAATTAACAAATAAGCTTCTTACAGGACTAAACTCAAGCTAGCCAACAGAAGAGAGAGTGCTGGCTCTAGCCATCAGGCTGGCTTGGTGTGTTGGATATGTTTCATTAACTCTCATCTGTACTGTGCTGTAACATCTATACTATTCCTAGCTTCAGTGTAGGAATCATAAAGTCATAGAATTGTAGAATAGTTAGGGTTGGAAAGGACCTTAAGATCATCTAGTTCCAGAAAAAGTATGAGGGAAACAGTGTTGGAGACAACAAAGGAGTGTGATACATTTAACTTTATTAATACGTTTCTCCCTGCAGGATTTGTAATTCACTTAAAATGAAATATCACGTGCAGACACTCCTGATGTTCAGTGAACTCAGACCCTCATCTAATTTTCAAGCTTTTGTCAAATTTTGGCTACTTGAGAGTAGTAATATTTGTACTTTATATTTCCTTGGTCCCTCTCCCAGTCTGTAGGAACAGCACTCATGATGGATAGAGCTATGAAATAATCCTTTTCTTTTTCCTGGGAGAAAAAAGGTTATCTGCAGCCCAAGTTATCCATCTGTATTTTATTGGAGCAAAGAGACAAAACCAAGATAATCCATTCTCAGCCAAAATCAACAACCTTGAAAAACACAGTCCTGTCCACCAGCTTAGTCATCCTGCATGCTGCCCATTTGATTGGGTTTCGAGCAAAACAAAGAACTCAAAAGAATAGTGTGTGTTGCATTAGGATCTGTACCAAAGTCTGTAAGAAGAGCCAGAGAAAAAATGACTCAGACACCGGGAAGAATTCCACCTGTTCCCATCCAAATTATGTTTCCCTGTCAGGCTGGAAGCAGCTGATGCACTGGTTCCCATGGGAATATTTTCATCTCGAACAATATTCACGTTTAAAACCACTTCCTGAGTTTGTCCTATTTACGGTTATGTTTGCATTAAGTGCTGTCCTCTAACCATCACAGACCCTGGTGCTGAGTGAGTGCTTCTGCACCCGCATAGACTTCAGCTCTGCTCTGATTCTTTAAGGGTATTAAGGGTAACTAATGTAAGAAAGTCCTGTTCACCAGGACTGTGAAAGCCACTGCCAAGCCCCGCTGTGAAAAGGGATTTAGTGGAAGCCAGAATGAGAGGAAAGAAATGAATTTGCTTGCAGACATATGCTAAAGAGCATGAAATTCAAAAGAAAGCCATGCCCTGTAAAGAAAGGCCCATGGGCTGGCTACAGCAATGGCCTAAAATGTGCTACCTAGAGGTAGTTCATGATACTGCTTCCAGTAATTGAGAACCTGTTATTAAAAAGCTAGTTCACTGTGCATAAAAGAATACATCAGTAGTTCAAAATCACACAGCCACTGGATCCCAGTGCCCACTACAGCTGTGTGGCCACAGAAGGAAGTAATGATATGGACTGACCATAAGCAGGCAGATTTTACAGGAACTTTTTAAAGCCATTCCTCCAGATGCCTCAGAATCCCAATTCTGTAGATGTGAATCAATCTTGAGCATAGGGAGCAAATCAAATGTCCACTGCTCCATTGCATTCCTTTGCTTGGTGTCTGAGTGATGGTGAAGAACAATAGCAGTAACTTACTTCTTCATCACTCCTGAAGCAGAGTGAAAGAATTAAGCATGAGGCTGGAATTTATGGATATGTCTGTGCAGACACACACAGGCAGATGTGAGCTTACTTTGCTACGTTCTCATCCAGCCCAATATCAACAAGATGGATGTGGTTTTACTGTGGAGGATCTGGATCCATCTCTATGGACGTCTGTGATATCTTCTGAGGTCTAGTTCTGATGCTGCCACTATTTTGTCTGTGACTGTATGATCATTTCTGCATTTCAGACTCTCTTCTACTTAAAAGGTCTTTCAAGAGTGATAGTGTGTTGAGGGTTCACTCCTCAGTTCATGAATTCATTCTTATGCAGATGTTGGACTAGGTCTGAAGAGAATTGGGTCCATTCTCTAGCACACCTAATAATGCTTCTGGTTTCAGAAGTGCCATTTATTCTTCTATCTATCTGCTAAATAAAGATAAATATTTCATCATTTGAAGTAGAGTTTATAAAAAGCCTATTTCCTGTGAAATGTGGTTTTGAACTGGGTTGTTATTACCATGATTGTGAATAATTTAAGCATCTACCATGCAAGTGGTAAGACCTCCTACTAGTTTCAGCTTCTATACAGTTATTGTTGTTACTATTACATTGTCATTACTCAAAACTTCAAGAAAATGAAGAAAATGAGCCCTAATGGAAAGGAATGGAAAAATAAAGACTGTTTTTCTGGTTCTGAATAGTGCTTTATTCTACTATCCCTTCATTTGCTGTTGCTCTAAGGAAGGCATTTCACTGCTTCAGTCCGTCCTAATGACTAGGATACTGCAGTATGTCCCTACATGGTTGTTCTTCAAATAAAACTCATTGTCTTTAAGAGTGAACCTGGTGAGCCTTTAGGTTGAGGTCATTAATCTCTCCATTACATGTTCATAGCATAGATTTGAGCCAGATGTTTTACATTTTTCATGCCTGAGTCACGAGCTCAATGTCTGACTATTGACCCATGTTTTGGAGTGAAAACGTCAAGAACTCCTTTGCTGTAACTGTAGTTTCCTGTCAGCTGGAAAAATGTTGGAAACTCTTTCTCATGAACTTCTGTCCCTCGCTGGCTGTATTTCCTGTCCAAGACCTTTCTAAGTGGGTTGGCACAGTGACAAGCTTTATCTAATATGCAATCGCTGATGAGAGAAAAGGGGAATGTAAGTGTCAGCTTAGACAAACTACAAGGAAACTTTTCTCCTAACTCAGTTTCTTAAGGCAAGAAGACATATGGAAAAAGCATATAATAATTGCAATTTGTGTATCACTCAGACTAGTGCCCCCAGAACAGTTACTGGCCTAACGTTCATGGTTTCATTTGTACTTGGCAACTTTCATATTTCAGATGTACTGGAGCAGATTAGGTTTTGTAGTGGTAAACAAGAAAAATATCCCAGTAGCATGAGAGCTTAAAGCAGCCTGGAAGGCTGAATACTGATATTGTCAGGACCTGATGTGACCTTCATTAAAATCTGTGGAAAGAATAAAACTGAATTCAACATGAGATTGGTCAGGACTATGAGTGCTTTCTATACCATTGTGGTCCTAATTATAAGGCAATAAAGGACAGAGAAATCCTGAAGCCAGCAGTTGTGCCAGACTAGCCATGTTTGCCTGAAATCTCCTGCCCCATCAGCATTGGGAAAGAGACAAATGAGCTGATGTGACTTGCTGAGGTGGATTATACCTGAACTCACTTAAAGACTTCGAGCTCTTTGAGAAAAGGAAACCTAGACTGAGGAGCTGGCCTTGGTTAGATGGACAACCAAGAAGCAACTGAACTAGAGATCAGGAGACAAGTTGATTACAATGTCGTATGGTTGAGTTTTTGAGAGGGGAAGGATTGGGCTAAAACTCCACACCAGATCTGCAGTTCCGTGTAGTGGGTCTGCACAGAAAGCTGCGTGAGCCTACTTCATTTGTGATCCCAGATTTAATGACAAGTGACGGCTGCTCACGCTGCCACTGATGGCTCTTATGATAAGAACTTAGATCACCAGGTTTTGTATCTCTTTTTCTGAGGACATTCTTGTATTTAGCTTCCTGCAGAAGGCACGCTAGATGAGGATCTGATACTAATGTGCAATGGGCATGGCTGAAATCGGTCTCACAGGAGCCCTGAAAAAAAACCCCTGAAACAAGGGGTGCTGCCAGGACACGTTTGGGTTTTTTATGAGGCATTTAATCAAAGTTCTGCTCTGTAGTAGACGTTACAGTGATGTAGCTGATTGCAATTCTACACCAGTCCCTGAAGGACCCCTCAGTGCTTCCTTTCTTCTTAAAACATTCAGCCAAAATCAATAAGAAATTATCTTTGTGATTTCTTAGCATTAGATTTATACTTCTTAAAGTCAGATATTTACAGAGACCTGCCTATATGATGAAGACCAATAAGAAACCCTACCCCTACTCATAGCATAACTTCTCAAGGGGGTCGTACCAGAGAACACTGTTTTATGTATCTAGTCTCAATGTTGCTGTATACATCTCTTTTTTCTGTCTCTCTTTGAGCTATAGAATATTGATCAGATGGTACTGCTCATTTTATTTATTTCTGATGGACATGCAAGCTTCCAAAATGGATTGTGTCTGAAAGGTTAATAAAATCATGGAATCACAGAACGGTTTGGGTTGAAAGGACATCACAGAAGGTTACCCAATTTGTCAGGCATGATTTGCCCTTAGTGAAGCCATGTTGGCTGTCATCAATCAACTTCTTATTTTTAATGTGCCTTAGCATAGTTTCCAGAAGGATCTGCTCTATGACCTTGCATTGCACTACAGTGAGACTGGCTGGCCTGTCATTGCCCAGGTCTCCCTTTTTCCCCTTTTTAAAACTGGGGGTTATGTTTCCCCTTTTCCAGCCAGTGGAAACTTCACTGGACTGCCAGATCAAGCAGCTGCACGGAGGAAAGTACTAAATGTGGGGTGGCTGAAACCAGGTCCCAAAACCAAATGCATTACTAGCCACTGCAGTCTGTACATGCATTCTGTGCCTGGAGGAACATGCACATAATGAGGTGACTTCTACTCCTGCTTTAACTGGAGCCAACAAAGATTGTATAAATAAGAGCGGATGCAACATCACTGGTTTTAGAGAAATAATACGAATTATTGCAGAAGATGAAAAAGCTAACTTGAAAAAGCTAGATGTAAAGTAAGACTTCACAGTTAGGTAGAAAGTGAGGCATCAGCAAAAAGAAAAGTCATTGCTAATATCAGAACCCTATAGTCAATGTTGGAATACAAGGAAAACCAGCACAATATCATGGGAATCTACCAGCACTGTGTATTAGGTAGAAAGATGAATCAAGAAATTCCAGCCTTTATTCCTCAGTGCTGTGCATCATTGCAGCTCATTTACACCTTACACAAAGGCAAATGACAATAAAATGCCATGATGATAATTCAGGTTGATCTTTTAGCCTATAACTGCTGCTTGGTTAACTCAAACATCCCAGTCCATTTGCTTTAATTACCTGCTGTCTCTCATCCATGGATATTTACATACAGCATTGAAGCTTAAGGCATAAACCTAGTGTGTATCACATAGTGGTAGCCAAGAAGGCACTTAAAGAGCTACAACAAAGCAGGAGGAAATGGCCCATCCATTGTCAAGTAGTAAATTTGCTGTGCTGGGGCAAAGCTGCCTTTATTTTGGCTCACAGAAGACATTTAAAGCTGTCTTGAATTGGAACAAGTTAATTGTCACCCTCTAACTGCTTCTGAGTTCATGGCCAGGAGGTAAATTATTCAGATCAGAAACGGTACCTTTCAATTAGGTACTTTGCAATGTCTAACACAATACATTAAGATTATTTAGGTACAAGCATAGTGCAAATAATAAGTATAATGTAAAAAATAAATAAGTATTCAAGACATAAAACAATACAAAATAAGACCTTGCATTTTAAAATCCTTTCACTAAGATAATAAAAATATGAGGGTGGGAAAATAAGATATGATTTGCTTCCTTAAGCAAAATTAGGCTATTCTTGCCAAACTAAAAGCACGAGTGATTCATAATTAATTCTGTATTATAGACTCTTCCCTTAAAGAAATGAAATCTATTTTATCAGTTTATATAAAAGTAATTCAATGCCTGGATGATCTAGCAAGAGATGTTTCCCCTTGTCAAAAGCTTTTCCCATCCCCCACCTGAAATAACATGTTTACAAGTGGTATTACAGAGCGATTCTTCTTCAACAGTGCTCTGGGCTCAGAGTAGCAGCAATTAAAGCAATCATGTAATGTAACCTTCATTCTTCAGTAAAAGCCTTGATCAATGCCCCCAGCAGTTGACGTAAGACACAGTAAATGGTATAAGACACAAGCTGTCCCTGAACTGCTTGCAAAAGAGACTGAACAATTTTGGAGGTAAAAAGACAAGACATGACAATCAGCACAGAAAGATCATGTTCAGGAGGAGCAAGCTCTCCAATGACCTGAGCTTGGCCAATCCTTTGCTGATGCAGACCCAAATCTTGGACCTTTCATCTGCTAATTTCTCATGTCCCTGAAAAGTGATGGTAACAAAGTGAGTAGGAAGGTGAAGTAGAAGAGTGGAAGGAAAGTTGAAAACCTCCAATGGCTCCATACAGGTGTTCAGGACATAACAGCAATCACACCTTTTCTATCACTTGTCATATAGCATCTGTCAACTAAGCAAAAATAATCATAGAATCTTGGAATGGTTTGTGTTTGAAGGGACTTTTTAAGGCCATCTTGGTCAATCCCCCCTGCAATGAGCAAGAACATTTCCAACTAGATCAGGTTGCTCAGAACCTGACCTTGGGTGTTTCCAGGGATGGGCCATCTACCAACTCTCTGGGCAACCTGTGCCAGTGTTTTACCACCCTCATTGTTAAAAGGTTCTTCTTTATATCTAGTGTGAATCTCCCCTCTTTCAGTTTAAAACCTTCACCCCTTGTCCTATCATTACAGGCCCTATTAAAAAGTCTGTCCACATCTTTCTCATAAGCCCCCTTTAAGTACTGAAAGACCACAGTAAGGTCTTCCTGGAGCTTTCTCTTCTTCAGGCAGTAATAATCTGGCAGTAGTAATGTGCTTTTCAGTAAAAGGGGTATAACTGTGAAGGAGGGATGTGGTAACTACCCTTTAGCTGTATATATAAGAGCAGGGTTGGCAGCAGGAGACATCTAGTGGTGCTTAGCTGTAAATTATAAGAACAAACAGAAGTCTTTCTGCATTATTCTGCTGGCAATGCTGGCTCCCAGGGTAGGGTTGCTGTGTTCAAGTGCTGCAGGAGCAGCAGTGTGCCTTCAGGAGGCATTTATACTCCTGCTTTTTGCAGCTCAACAATATGTATCTGCATTGCTCAAAAATGAGGTATTTATGTGCACAGGCTAGAAGTGCAGTTGTAATTTATATACATACATATATATGGAGGAGGAAATGTACTGCAAGCTTGCCTGTTAGTGAAGCCATGAACTAAGCTTATTCAGGTGTGTGTAAAAGATCCCTTAGAGTTTTTGCATACAAAAATATAATGCTGAGGTGTATCAGAAAAACCTGAACTAAAATGAAATAGCTGCGAACATCACATATGATGATGTTACCCCTGGGGACGAGACACTGCTGTGAAAATTCAAGAGTCTCATTCCCAGCAACAAGACTATCTTGTGTCTGTGTATCTCTTGATTAGGCACTCCATGTGATATTACATGCTTGCATTAAGTCCACACAGAGAAAGCTTCTCATAGTGCCTTTGCCATATAGCTAGAGAAGGATGGCTAATTTTATTTATTTACTTCTTTATTAAGCAATGCAGTTGAAAAGGGAGGTGAGGAGAACCACTGAAAAGTCTCTTGGTTTTTTATTAGCTATATGGAAAACATGACTTTGGGATGGATTTTCAGCACCATCTCTGGTCCTGATCCAGTAAAGCACTGAAGTCTAAGGTTGAAGTTAAACATGTACTTACATGCTTTTCTGAACTAAGAATTCTGAGTACTCTGCACAATCAAACCTCCGGTGCACTTGTACAATAAACGACAATAACACCAAAAAGTCACCAGAAGTTCCAGCTGTGTTCTGGGAATTTATGTCTAGACTCCTGGAAAACTAGCTTGAGTGCTCAGCAGAAACCAATCAATAGGTTCAAATCCAATGCATGTGGCAGCCTGTGGGGTGAAGTTAAGATTGTGTCTGCAATTTTGCACAGAACATCCAGCCTGATAAACTGGAACTTTTTAAGTGATCCTGTTATCCTGAAGACAAAGACAATTTAACACTTATGTGAGATTTCCCAAATTGTCAAAACTCCTGTAAAAGCATTCTAGTCCTTTACACCATAAGAAGTTTTTTACTGCTTCAGTTGAAGCATAGATATAAATCTGCTATAAATGAGGGGGATTGGGAGAGGACTTGCTCAATGCAGATATGCTGCTGACTGGAAAACTTTCTATTTCTTCAAGACATGGAGCTACACCCAGATTTCCCTTCACCCCACTATTCCGTTATGGCCTCCCCACTTCCAGAATTATGCCTTCATTAATGGACAACAGAGCTCAATAACAGAATCATCATAGAATCACAGAACGGTTTGGGGTGAAAGAAGCCTTAAAGCTCATCCAGTTCCAACCCCCTGCCATGGTCAGCACTAGAGCATGTTGCTCAAAGCCCCTGTGTCCAACCTGGCTTTGAAACCGGTCAGGGATGAGGCAGCCACAGCTTCTCTGGGCACCCTGTGCCAGCACCTCATCACCCTCACAGGGAAGAGCTTCTTCCTTATGTCTAGTCTAAATCTACCCTCTTCCATTTTAGAGCCATGCCCCTTGTTCTATGAACGGGCCATGCTCTGGGATGACAAAAAATTCTTAAATAGAAAGCAGAGGAGTAGTAAGGGTAGAATAGACTATGGAAGTGGTAGGAAAGCTGAACTCGTTCTAGC
>NW_009943121.1:0-28201 GCF_000696875.1 Nestor notabilis | reverse complement strand
ATATAATATATTTATACTATTATCTGAGGAAATTCTATGTCATAGGCCATTCATCCAAAGCAGTGGGTTGAAAAATTTTTCTTTCTACCTCATGTGGACCAGAGGACCTTTTAATTGCACTCTGCACCGAACTCAATTTTGCAATAAAATCTGAGCAAGACTGGTTCAAAGAAACATGAATGGAATCAGTCACATTTAGTTTACCGAGTAAACAAAATTTACCTCCTTTTATATAGTAAAACCTTTGCTAAATAGTGTGTGTGCCATTTCTGTGCTGTAGTAAGCTTCCCAGAATATATAGATAAATAGCTATGACAAGATTTTTAAATCTACAGAGTGGGTATGCGTAAGTATGCGTAAGCAGGCTATTCCAAGTTCAGCACTTGGTTGTCTTTTTTTCAAAATATTTCTGTAGACATTAGTACTTGAAAGTAAACCTATTAAAATATGATGTGAACCAATAAATAACCACTGATGCTATGTAAAGGATAATAATATTCAAACTCTATTCCTAATATCATAATTGTGAAATAGATAATAGACCTATATAATAGATGATCCAGGTAATGGATCATCCAAATAGCATGCAAAGGTTATATAACAAAGAGAAAAAAGGGCTAGCCCTCTTTTATAAAGGTCTTTTTTACTTGCACTGAAAATCCTGAAATTGCATCAGTGAAAGATAGTATTTTTTTCCAGTTTCTAAATTGTCTGATTTGTTGACTTATTTATTTAAGATCATTGTTTCCTCTGCTGTCTTCAGTGGAGGTTTTAATACATTCTGTGAAATGCTCTGTTGTGGCCACTCTTGAAATCCAAATCCAGTTAGCTGCAAATCTGTACAGTATGGACAGCAGATGATGTGCAAGGTCCTAGGAACAATTCTTCAACCCTGCCTTATTTAAGGTGTCATTAACAAAAGATGATTTTCTGTTTCCAAGCATGTTAGCATTTCTGGAAATTTGCCATGCTCTTTTATGCAAAATAACTTAATGAATTTCACTGAGATGCTTCTGGAAAGACCAATGACAGCAAAAAAAAAAGTCCCTTGTGATGTCTAGGCATTGGTCTAGAGCCATCTGAACATTTTAAATGTGGTTGCAAAACAGCCCCAAGATAATGGTTTCTAACCCTCAGAGAGCTGCTTTTTTTAAAGCCAAGACATGCACAAGTACACAATATTCAAGTATTGGGTCCAAACCTTAATTCATTTGTCTTCTATTAAAAACAGTTTTCAATCATTCCCCTAAAATTCTCCCATGGGTTGGAAATTGTATGATAAAACATAGCTTTAGCCAAATAGTTCTCCTGAATAATAATAAAAAAAATAATAGTAAAGTCAGGGAGCATAACCTAAAAAATACGTACCTTAAAAATAAACCCAGCTTATTGCTGACTTCATAAGACAACTGAGAATCATCTTTTACTTGCTAATATCAGAATAAAGATTGTATAAATTTTAAAATTCAATTGCATTTCTTCTATATGAGGGCATTACCCTCTAAAATGTATTTGTCATATTAAAATAAAAATACATACTAGTCCTTTGACTAAAATGATTCACATGTGTTTTTATTGCTAAGTATATAAGAGTTTATTTCTCTAAATTGCTTTCACAGTCACTCAGTCATTAGTGAACAAAAGAATGAGACACGGATCCTGAAGCACAATAACCTTACAAAATACGAATCAACCACTTCACTTAATTGGATTGATTCTATAAAGTATAATTTATACCAAGTAATTATACATTTTTTGTCATTTATATGTTGAAGCAAACATAACCCATCCATTCTTTCTTGCAGCTTATTTTAAGGGTTGGAAACAAGCCACAGTTGCCCATACAGCTAGCTCAGACAGGTCTACTGCTTGATGAGTTAAGAGTTTGACCATTAACTTCTAGGAAGGATCAGCACATCCTGTCTTTTTACTTAAAAAACTGTCTTTTTACTTAAAAAACTGTCTTTTTACTTAACCAGCTCTTGTGTATGTGAGCAGCTGAGAGAGAAAGGCCATCAGTTCCCTTCTGGACCAATATGCATGCCTACAGATAAACAGCTTTTATCCATTCTTCTCTATTCAAAAGCAATGTTGTGTTATACCAAATTTTCATTTAATTGCTTGAACATTGTTGCTATGATAGGAAACATCATAGGAAATGTACTTTTGCTTTCAGTCTTTGACGTATTTTTTCAGGTTTTGGCAAGAATCAAACTTTGATATGAAACATTTATTTTAATATTTATGAAAAAGTTCTATCTTTACCAAGGAAACATGCCCAGTAATGCAGAAAGTCAGTGTACTAGCAAAGAGTTAAGCAAGACATATGTAAAAAACCTTTGGAAATAAAGTTCTACTAATAAAATAAATCCAACTTATTTTTCCTTCTAGCTATAGAGAAAATATCAGTTTTCCGAAGTGTCTCAGTTTTCCAAAATGTGGGCCAATAGATACCTGCAGGTCAAAGATCTCTGACAGAAATATATAGTGTTTAGACATTTCCCCTTTCTTACACTCCTCATTATTATGAGACATGCAAGGTGGGAGTTCTCCACTGAATATGTTCAAAAGCACAGGTTCTAAATAAAAAATTCCATGTCCAGCAGGATAGTCAGTGGTTTTTCATCACTGGATGCTTATACCCAATCCAAGCCTGCCTGTCTCCTTAAAGGACCCTTGATGAGATAAAGGTGTTCCGTGATACACTTCTTTGGCAAGCTTGTAATGTATTATTAATTGATATAGCTTCTTCCAAGTATTAATAATATATATTCTCACACTTCTACTGTGAAATTTTGGTGGTTTTTTGTTTTGTTTTGTTTTGTTTTGTTTTGTTTTGTTTTTTAAGCTTAACTGAATTCAGAAAATAAATTCAAACTTTACTCTGTGATAATTAGTATCTTCTTATTTGATAAGGTAGTCTATAGAATGGCATCTTTGGTATAAGCCCTTTGGGAAAGTGGTCCTGATTATGCAATGGTAAACATTTGCCCTAAAGCAGTTAGTGTTAAAGGACCTTCAGGCCTTCTTTTTAGCCTGCACTTGGATTTCCTGGCTTTTTGACCAGCAATGAGTAATGTCATACTGGAGGTCTCAACTCCCAGCAACAGTGAGGACTTTTTAGGTCTTGCCAGGCCTGAACTTGAAACTTACCTGGACCTGATTTTAAAGGCTTATTTTCACATAAATTAAAATTCCACACAATTATTCTTTTAGATATAGTAGTCAAGCTAATTACAAACTCCATTTTCTGACAGGAATTTACTCTGAATTATTGTAATATTTTCAAAGAACAAAACTGAAAAATACAGTTACTATAAGAGAAAAACTACTCAACATTTTTCTGTCAATTATTTTTGTTTAGTTGTAATTAGCTTTTTGTCTCTGTTAATCTCAGGCCCACTATACATCATCTCACATACTGCTTAAGCAAATGGGACTGGCTAAGTAAATCCCCATGGATCAGGATTTTTGCTTTTACTATTCTGATTAAGCTGAAGTCCTTAGTTTACAAGAATATAAATCTGTAGCTTGTAACACATCCCCCCCAAAAAAGAATGTTTCAGGTCTGCCTTGACCAAAGTTGTTCCAATACACTGAAGTCCCCATACTGACATTTTAGCATGTAAGCGATACTAAATGTTTATTATTTTCAATATCAACAGAAATCTCCAATACTATTTTGTGCTCTAATTCAGCTTCTGTGACATTTGATATAATAGAAAGAAAAGTTTTTCAACCCTATTAACATGCAAAGCATAGGACAAGCTTGGTCTCTTGTGATTTTTTTTTTGCTCCTTCATAGCAACAATTGGGCAAAGAAGTCATAACTACACTGCATGCATTAAATGAGACCTCAAGGCTATCTTTTTCAAAGAAGAAGATATATTCCATGATTACTCTATGAATTTAAAACTGACTTGTGTATTTTTACAACACCACAGTAGTTGAAAGCATACAATAAAATAGAAAATAAGTAAGGCCCTTAACAGCAAGTAAAGTAAAATCTACAACTGAAAATTAGACATGGGAAAGAGCGCTGGGCCCAAGGAATTTGCCAGAGCACTGATTTTTCAATTTCCAGGCAGTTACATTGTTTCCTCTGGCAGCTGTGGTACTTTTCCAGCAGCAGGGGTTCCAGCTGAAAGGAAGGAGCAGACTGCAGCGGTGGACAGTTTAACAAGCACTAAGGATGAGGACAGTGGGAATGCTGGTTCAAAGTGACCTTCTGTGATAATTTGCTTGTTGACCAGAACTGGAGTGTCTCACAAGTGTTTTGACAGGATGTCAGGAAACACAAGGAGGTGCTGGTGGCTGTAAGTCGTCTGACAAAACAAGGTAAGACTGGACTGAGGTCTTAGGCATGAAATTTAGGCTGGCAAGCAAAAGCTGAAGTTAAGGACATTCACAGTAGCATAATTTGAAATTGTCTCACTATGTACAGTCTGCAAGACAAAGATGGAAAGGCAAAGCTTTAAATGCCAGTCTGAGAAAAAAGTGTAAGGAGAAGGGATTCACATTATTGGAAAGTAGGGGCGCTTGCTAAAGAATGGCTGTCCATAGAGAATATACAAAATTCATTTTGGCCATAGGAAAAACAGGCTTCAGAAAGTTTAAGAACTTATCTATGTGATAAAAGTTCAGGAAAGTTTTCAGGTGTTGAAAAGCATACAATTAAAAAATATGTAAAAGGACACGGTTCAGATAAAGGATGCAGTCACCAGATTTCTGCATTCTTCACTGAAGGTGATGGTAGTCCAGCAGGAAATGCAGAAGTGGTAGATCATACAGAATCAAACTAGGGTCCTGTAAAGAGCAGAAAGAAAGCCACAATATATAAAGCCAAGGGTTAACATTTGAACTAGTATGGGTAGCTTTAATGCCTAATGGTATACAAGAATATCAGCATAATATGTATGTTTGAAATCTGTGGAAAAGAAGAAAATCAGTCAGGCAGCACAGCAGCAAGGAGCAAAATACACAGTAAAGGTCAAGTAAGTCTTATCAGTGAAGTAATAACTGCTGTTCTTAAAGGAAGCTCTAAGTCAAATCTAGAGAACAGGATTAACACTAGCTAGCCAGGAAAAGTTCTTTAGTTCTTCTAAATTTTACAGCAACAATAATAAGCTTAAATGCAATATCTGTTCAGGAGCAGTAAGAGCCAAAATTGCATGATGGTTGTATTCAGTTAAATAAAAATAATAATAATAAAAAAAGAAAGTGAAAATCAATAAAACTGAGGGATAGTGCTATAAAAAATCTGAATGTGATAGCTGAGGCAGTTAAATCACTGTGAGTGGTGGCGATGCTAGCTAGGGACAACATTTTGAAGGCCCATAGCAAATGCACAGTGCCCATTAAAAAACAAGTCTATATGGGTAAACAACATAGCTAATAAAAGAAAGAACACATCTTTCAAAGAAATTAATTTGTGTCTCAGGGAGGACAATAGAAAGAAACATAAAGTTTGCTTTATCTATAAAACTGTAAGCAAAGAAGATAAAAGACGAGTTTGAATAAATCTCTGGCAAACAAGCTAATAATAATTGTCTTTTAAAGACATTTGGAAGCAAAAGCCTGAGGGCAACTGTGTAAAGCCAACCCAAAATTGAGATACAGAAGTGCTCAGAGAAAGTAAAATCACAAATGTTTAACTTCATGCATTTTTTTCTTTGTGTTCATTGTAAAATAGCTGCGGAATTTTTCTGTCCTGGAACACTTCTTTATGAGAGACTCATGAGAAGGTTAAATTAGATATAGAAGCAGTTGTGGAATGAACAGGCACAACAGTAACAAATCATTGGGATTAGCTGTTACATGCCCAAGAGCCTGAAGGATGAAACAAGTGAACTGTGATGTGTAATATTTTGCTTCAAACCACTGTGGCACAAGAAGGCTTGAGGAGCTAATATAACACTGATTTTTTTCCTGCAAAGATTTCCAGGGAGCTCAGAGGAGGTAAGGATGGATATGACTAATATGCGTAGGGCTAAACAGTAGGAGCAGGATTAATGGACTCACAGAGATTACCCTGTACTGAAAAAAGTCAACACAGTTTTTATAAATAAAGGTCATATTTTGCAATGTTTTCTGAATTCTATGTAGGGACAGATTCGAAACAAATGAGGGGAAGCTGTTGTGCAATACGTGATTTATCTGTGCACCTCATTAACACAGGATGTTGTGGACTTTGAAATTTTACCTAAGTTTCAAAGCAATGGGCAACTTGCTGTAAGAAATTTCATTGATGGTTGTTAAATATGAAGACACCATCTGGGCTAATAATTGTTAGAATCTGAGGAAATGTTCTGGAGTATTGTTTGGCCTATTCTTATGTATAACTTCTAGATATCAGTGTTGGAGAAAGCAGGCAGGGCCGGATGGATCTTTGCCTCAACATGGTCATTCTTACATGCCTGCAGAAATGCAATATATTTTTGTACTGAGGAAAACAATTCTTGTATGAGAGAAAAATGTAAAGTTCAGGTGCGGTTTGGTACCTAAAGACCATTTATAATACTTGAAGTTGGATTACAATTCAAGTGCGAGAAAGGAGATACAAAGTAAAAAGCAGCCATGATATTGCTGCAAATTTACACAAATGTTCTGATATGAATTTGCCTTATTAGCAACTTTTAGCACCTAATTGTTTTGGCATAGTTATCAAGGTTTATGCTTGATTAGTATCTGCATTTCCAAGGTACAGAATATACAAAACTGTAAATCTAAGGAGACCAGTAAGTGACAATCCTGCTAATCATAAACAGACTATGAAATACTTTAAGTTAGCATATTTCTGAAAAGCTTCATTTAAACTAGTTATATGAAATGTTATAAATTATCAGTGGATAATCACTATTTTGAGGCTATAAGTGTTTTCAAGGACAGATACAATCTTCTGGGCCAAGAAGTGTAAAGAATCTGTTCCTTATTATCATAACAATGTTCAGTGTGAGCCAGTCCTGTCTTTGGTACCTGGAAGTCTCAGGTTATAAAGACCTTCCATAATTTGAAGGGTGTCATTCAGTTTCCCTTGACAAAATAGTATTTACCATATAGTTTCTAAAGTGTAAATGAAATTAATTCTTAAGCTCAGGATGGTCCTGTGGAATGATGATATATTTCCTCTTAAACCTTCAAAACTCTTACTTTCAAATTGAGCTTTATGTTATTAAAAAAACAAGAGTGTACTCTATTTATTTTTTTTTTTTAAATCATATACTATTCTTCCTGGATCTTAATTCCTTATCTAAGGGATTTTTCACATTAATACTTTCCGTCATGCTTTTTTAAAATCAGTGCATTTGGAATACAACATACTCTTAGGAAATCTGGGTGGGTTGTCATTGACATCCGTGAGAGTAATGTTTACAGTGGTAGTACCAGCTAGTCCTCCCAGCTGTCCTCCCATGTCCTTGGCTTGAATTAGAACTTGATACTGTTCTTTCACTTCTCTGTCCATATTTGGCAAAGCTGTTCTTATTACACCTACAAGAAGAAATGGGAAAGAGAAAGAACAAGTAAACGAAGGTCTCTAATTGTCTACTATTACATTTTAATACTGGATCTCTTGGACCAAGAATGGAATTCTTCGTAAAGGGCTCATAAGAAAGGAGCTCACACAGAAACATATGAATCACTCAGGCTTTTCAAAAGTATGCTTGTCAGCTATTCAACCATTCAAAATGAGTGCTGTGTCTTTTCAATCAATACATGATCTGCTGAAAGAGAAGGGTTCATTTTCACTAGGGATGTGAATGGTGTGAGCACAGGTTTGCCACATCAGGACCGAAGAATGCTGTATTATGCAGAGCAGGGCAACACAGGAAAAGGTGGCAATGCATTTTGGAGACTGCATCTTCAATTGTTTCCAACCAGTCACTTGCCATTAAGCTACTGTAGGCCAAGACAATATCCCTTCCATAGAAAATGAGGTCTTCGTTAGAAGACTCTCCTTTACTTGAGAAAGTTTTTTTGATATAGCATGTAGATGCAATGAAAACCAATAAAACCATAAAAGTTTCCTTAAATAAATGTAATTAAAGTATTATGGAAAGTCATTACCCAAATAACTTCTAATCTTCAGTGACTTTGGATAGCCGATGTCTAAATAGATATGTCATAATGGCCTTTCTGATATGTTAATAATGTAAATGACAAAAAACAGACTTGCAGAGAGTGAGAGGGGTACTACTGATCATAGGATTAGCTGATAGCATAAAAAGCTATAAGGTTTTGGACACTCAAGCCTTTCTCTTGAAAATAAATGTATAGGAGAAAATGCATTTTTTGTCAAAATTTTACAAGAGCATATCATATTGCAAAATGCTATATATTCAGCAGTAGTTTTCAGAAAATGGCTAGGTGCAGGTTAGTGCAGACAGCATGCACAATTGAAAAATAATTGGAATTATTTTTTTTTTAAATTAGAAGCATACGTCTCTTCTAAATTATTATCAAATTAGAAAATATTATTTTCTAGTATTAAAACATTTGGGTTTAAAAGCAGTCTTTTTCCCCTGGTGATATAATGGGTCTGGAATTATAAGAAATAACTTTAAGGTCATTCTTTTCTTTGCAGCTACTAACCACTGCTGTGTTAACAAGTAAGAATAGGAACTGCTAGCTTATAGTATTTGTTCAAAGTCTAGAAATAACTTGACCTAAATCTGCTATTTCTGGAACCTATTAAAAATTCCCATTGAATTGAACTGTATAACAATTTCTCTCCATTTGTGACACTGATAATGATAAAAACAACATTAACTATTATTTTCCACTTCAGCACGGCATGCACAGTTTGTTCTAGACAGAAATCTTGAATTTTAAAACTAAAAATTTGTTCATATTCACGTGATATTCATGGAAAAAAACCAAAACAACAAAAAACTTATTGTAATTACGATGAGCTTTACTATGTTTCCTCTTGAATCTCTTAATCCATATTTTAGCATTGTGAAGACTATATATTCCTCAGTATTTTATAACACCCTTGGTATGCTCATTCTAAGGAGAAAAGAGCTATGAGAATTGAAGACTTCCCTTGTTATACTATACAAAATAATAGTAAGTAGAAAAAAAACGAAAATGGGCAGATAATAGATTGTGAGCAGAAGATGCAGTTTTTCTGATTGTTCTACCTGTTTCAGGTACAACTGAGCAGCTTTCTCAGAAATATTCCAGATGGTCTTCAGAAAATGAAGAATTGGCTATCACTCTAGGAGTAAAGTTCCCAATCACTCACTGCTTTTTCCTGCCTGCAAGTATAAAGGCACTCTCTATATATTTCTGTAAAATACCCCTTTGCCTCCAGCAAAAAAAAATCAATGAGAATAATTTTCATGTCCAGCAGTTCATAGGCAATTTTCTCTTTTCTACCTATTCTATTTCAAAAGCACAGAAACCCCACTGAAAATTACTATTTCTACCGAAATCACCAGTTCATATTGGCAGGACAAAGGTGATCTAAAGTTATCATACCAGCGAAAAAAAAACCAACAAAAAAACAGAGGCGAAAATCCCTGGGAAAGGACTACAGATTTACAGATTTTGGTATTCCAGCTTCAGCTTCATGAAGAATACCCAAAATTTAAACCAAAGGCTTATTATAATGTAGATGCCTGTAATGCATGTAACGGTGTTATGAGTGTTTTTAAATACTTCTACCTTAAGATTTACAATAAAAATTGTTCAGCTCCAGTACTGAATAACTTTATTTTTATTTTTTTTTCTTTTCAAATGTCATCAATAGCAAACATGCAGGAAAGTATGGTCTCAATAAGGTTCCTGACAGTTGAAAATACTATGTATGAGGCCTGGCCCAGAAGATATGCTTTGTAAAGTTATTGAGCTGTAATTCAACAGGAGATGATCCACTTATGTGGAAGAGAAAATACAAGTTCTGCAAAAAACTTCCTGAATAAATATTAATATCAATACACCAGCTGATACCAATTTGGATGTCAAGAATATAACAGAGGTTAGAATATGGACTACAATACTGAGTCTAAGAAAAAATAGTAGAGATTTAACCATAAATAAAATTTTTGACCTCATAAACATATCAGAAAATAGATTGATTGTCAAAAAGATATTTTAGTAACAGAACAACATACAAAGGAAAGATAAGAGAGGTTATGTGTTTCAGAAGTGCTCTATGTTAAAGAAAACTCACACAGAAATCAGAAGAGCAATTTCATAGCATCAAAAGGTAAACCCTAGATATGAGATTTGAGGCCTTAAGACGTGTAAGTCCAACAGCTGTTCCCTAGGATGGACTGTAATGCACTTAACTTTCCTTCAAGATCAATAGAAGCTAACTCTCCTGCTTCCACATTGTTTGCTTTCTTCCAGCAAAGCACCGCAAAAAATTAGGAGGTCAGTAAAGAAGAGAAATAAACGGGCAGTTGTGACATTCAGAACCATAAAGGTTAAAAACTATTTTAAGTGTACTAGATTCATATCAGAGTAAATATTTATCACCTATCAGGAATGATCTGAGAAAGCATCATCAATGAATCATAGAATACCAGGTTGGAAGTGACCTCAAGAATTTGGAGCAAGTTCAGAGGAGGGCCACAGGATAATAAGGGGGCTGGAGCACCTCCCTTATGATGACAGGCTGAGAAAATTGGGGCTGTTCAGCCTGGAGAAGAGAAGGCTGCGTGGAGACCTCATAGCAGCCTTCCAGTATCTGAAGGGGGCCTACAAGGACACTGGAGAGGGGTTTTTCATCAGGGACTGTAGTGATAGGACAAAGGGTAATGAGTTTAAACTTAAACAGGGGAGATTAAGGTTGGATATAAGGAAGAAATTCTTTACTGTGAGAGTGATGAGGCACTGGAGTAGGTTGTCCAAGGAAGTTGTGAATGCTACACCCCTGACAGTGGTTGGACAGGGCCTTAAGAAACCTGGTCTAGTGGAAGGTGCCACTGGCCTTGTCAGGAGGGTTGGAACTAGATGTTCTTAAAGTCCTTTCCAACCTGAACCATTCTGTGATCTGGTCCAATCTTTCTAGGCAAAACATGACCTAGACTAGATGTCCCAGCACCCTGTCCAGTCAAATTTTAGAAGTGTTCAGCATTGGGGAATCCACCATTTCCCTGGGGAGATTGTTCCAATGGCTGATTTTTCTCACTGTGAAAAATTTTCCTATTCTGTGCAGTTGAAATCTCCCCAGGAGTAACTCGTGATATGATACAGCAAGTCGAAGTGCCACAGGAAAAAAAAAGTTCTTCTTCAAGTATTAAAAGCTTCCCCCCCAGGAAATTTGGCTAGAACTCCAGTTGTGGCTCCAGTAAAGGTTTTTCTTGCCATTGAATTCCTCCTCATTCTTTACAAAACTGAAATAAAAAATAAGTATAAAGGCAAATCCTTCTATTCCCCCAGGTACTTGAAGAAGTCCCATTCCAGTTTGAAAAGTAAAATTGTTCACTGCAAATTGCAATATGATCTCCTGCTAAGTATGTGACAAAGGAATGTGCCCATTGGAGATAATTCACTAACAGCCTTATGAGGCTCTCAGTGCAAAGCTATTGCTTGATCAGGGATAAAGGCTTTTTAACACACAATCTGACATTCAAGTACAGCTTCACTGGATGGAGAAACTATTTGTTGGAAGGGGTATATGGACAACTCTTCCTGTTACAAATCGGGATGATTTGTTACAATGCATGGCATTCACCAGGTAGGTTATTGGCTCCTTGAATGAATTACTAAATATAGAAACAAGAATAACATTTGGAAATACAGGACAAGATACCTAGTTAACATGTCTACCAACCTCCCAAATGCTTCAGTCTCTTTAAATGTAGTATTCTTTTCTGCCCACATATCCAGTAATTTCAAACAAACAACTGTGCCCCAGGAAAAGAGCATGGCAGGAGATGATTAGCTGTTCCACAGTCTCAAATGATCTCTACATAGAAAAACAGTCACTGCAGAGAATTTCTGACTGTAAGTTCAGCAAGTGAAAACAGAAAAAAGAATGTAGACACTCAATCATAAGGAAAAAAAAACAAAAGTAGAATGCATGTAGCATATAAAGCTTTAGCTATAGAGAAATGGTAAAACATTAAAAAAAAAAAAGAAAAGAAAAAGAAAAAATGTTAAATGCATACATATTTTTGATATTCCAGGACTGATTGGAGGAGTATATTTCTTCTGTTTCTACAACAGATTGTAATTCATTCAAAAACTTGTCAATTATTCGAACTGAATCATGTGCAAATTTACTCTACTGGCTTCTGGCCATATCAGCCCACTACATATTAATTTACTGATATTGCCCACATGAATCAAAATCAGAAGATTAAATTTTCCAGTGTTGCTGATTAACTATTTACCTGTTTTTGGATCAATTGAGAAATATGGCTGCCCCTGAAGAATGCTGTAAACCACTCTAGCACTGTTTCCGTAAGTGGGATCATCAGCATCTGTCGCCTTTACTTGAAGCACATACGCTCCTGCAAAGAAACACAGGTAATCACATTTTCAGTACGAAGCAGTAACCAGGGATATTTCAGACACGTTAGTCCTGTTGCTAGTGGATTCTGTTGCAATTCTTGTTGCACCGGAAACAAGGTGAGAATAAACTAGTTGATTCTTCATCTCCATGCTAGCAACCATTTAGGTAACAGCCAATGCATAATGGGAAGGAAAGGGGTAGCAGCCCACCATCAGAAGATATTATAAACATTTTATGATGCATGCATTATTTACAAAAACTTTTACCCAACATATACATTGAGCTCTGGGGAAGAAAAATACTGGAATTTGAAAAAGAAGTATACCCCACAGTTTGGTGAAAAAGTAAACAACTGCGAAGATAAAATATGCAGGTTGCATTTAAAACAAGCTTTTGGTAAAGAAACTTCTGAATCTGCCAGCAGACCAATCTCTAAGTTCCTTAAGAAACTATGCTGCAGTCTGCTAAATAAGGAATTCACATTCCCATTGCAGACTTGAGTCTTCTTGCCTTTCCAGTACAGCTCAGTAGGAAACAGAAGTACTGTGGAGGAAGAACCTCCCCTTGACACTCTATTCTCAGCCATGGTTATAGACCAGACCTGGTGCAGTTTGCTTTATATTCTGACTTAAAGGGGACCAACAGAGCAAAATAAATGCACATGAAGACAGAAAACTCACTGTAAATGGCAATAGTCTTGCAGAAATGTCCTGTCCTTCTTACTGGTTGCTAAGCAATTTACCAGCATTTCCCCACTGCCCCATAATGAAAATTGTGCTCAAACTATAGTCTTCAGCAAAACAAGCAGCCACATATATAGGCTATCCCATCAGCTTTGAAGAATTAAGCTTCCTATGATCTTCTGTGCAAATGAATGTTGGAATTTGCATGACCTACATGAGAAGCTGCACAAAGAGGAGGGTTATCTCCGCTGTTTTTGTTTTAAGAAATCTTCTGCATTTGGAGGTCATGTGACACATTTTCAAGACTATCTGTGGATGCAACAATACTGCAAGCACTTCAAGACTCCTACTTTTATGATAACTGGCAAGTTTCAAAGGATATTCACAATCTAAAATTAACCTTAATGGACTTGCCGAAGTTTATTTCTGGGAGTGTCTCATTGAGACACGCTCCATATGAAAGGTCCTATGACTTAGACAGGAAAGTAACTGATAGCAAAGGTAGCTGTTTGGAAGATTTTTTTTTTTTTCAGTCCCTCCTCACCCCCTCCCATTGCCCCCCAGTCTTCAAGAGATGTTATTTCTATCTCCTGAAAAGACACAGAAATAGACATGTAATTTGACTAACAATAACTTTTTAAAGTCAATAAACTGATCATGCTTTTAAGCTGAGGCAAGTTTCATTAAAATAGACTTCTAAAAGAGAGAAAGAATTAGCAATGAATGAATGAATTAAAATAAACCACTGAGATGCATTCAGTTAACTAAAAGCCTAAGAGGTTACTTTCTTGACTTTCTGGATGTGAAGGGTGAAGAATGGTATGTGTTAGAAAAGACCAAAGTCCAGGTTCAGTGTAACAGTAGTGGAAGCAGTGCCTACTCAAACACTTGTGCCTTTCTTTACAGGACACATAATTATAACTGACTATACATTAAATAGCTTAGGCAAGCCCAGCTGGAGAAATACATTTTCGTACTGGAGTGATAGACAGAAGCTATCTAATTCCTGTAGAGCATTTCATGGCTTTTATCTGTCCCTTTTCATAAGGAATATTGTTGTTAATAGGATCTCCCACTTTTGGCCCCATCTTCTGCTCCAGAAATTCAGGGAACCACAGCAACAATTTAGTTCTACTCCGGTGACCAAGATGAAGGAGGAAATGGTAGCTTTCATATTTTCCCCTCTCTTCCCTTAAAAAACTGTACATTCATTGTACATGACACCTTTGGGCCCTTAGTGTTGTGGAAGAAAAAGCAAGATCTCTTTTGTTTTGAGAAAAATTCAGTCTTTTTTTTTTAAAAATATCATTCTGCTTTTTCCACTAAAAATAGATGCTACATTTTAACGTACTTGCTGCCTTCTTTCCTCCTTACAAAATCGTTCAGTATTCCACTGTTCTGACCTTAGGCTAGTGAGTTTTGCTGCCTTTTGAAGTGCTGGAGCAAAGCATCAGATTCCCAGGTGCTGAGGTCTGAACTGGCACTGTGTAACTGAGTGCTCTGACTGACAAGTGTGCTACTTCAGGACTGGTTTAAGACAATAACCTGCACTTTTGCCAAAAAAAAAAAAAAATAAAAAATGTGGTGCTGTGAAATATTCCCAAATATCCCCTTGGGCTAGGACTCCTAGCCAGGCAACTGGTTGCGTGGTTGCTACTTAAAGGAGCTGATTTTAGTTTGCCTTCTGAGTACTAACGGACCTGCTCGAATGAGATCAGAGTAGGGCCACAAAGATGATCAGAGGGGTGAAGCACCTCTCCTCTGTGGACAGGCTGACAGTGTTGGAGTTGTTCAGCCTGGAGAAGAGAAGGCTCCGGGGATATGTCATAGCAGCCTTCCAGTAGCTAAAGGGGACCTACAAGGATGCTGGGGAGGAAACTTTTACAAGGGCATGTAGGGAATGGCTTTAAACTAGAAGAGGATCAATTTAGCTTAGATGTAAGGAAAAAATTCTGTCAGGGTAGTGATACACTGGAAAAGGCTGCCCAGAGAAGTTGTGACTGCCCCATCCTTGGAAGTGTTCAAGGCCAGGCTGGATGGCATTTTTGTGCAACCTGGCCTATAGCAGCAGGGCTGGAACTATATGATCCATTTAAGGTCCCTTCCAACCCAAACCAGTCCATGATTCTATGATTTATGACTGAATGCATGGATTGGCAACTCTTCAGAACAAGAGAAAATTTATGAAGTATACTAAATTAACACAAACTGGGAACTACTGACAGTATATTCATGAGCTTCTCTTAAGTTCAAACAGGTTTAGGTAAGAAATGCCAAATTCAGATATTCAAGCAACCTTAATTTTTCTTGTTGTGATATAGCTATTCACATATATTTAAGATATCATGTAAGGTATTGAATGTGTTATTGGGTGTATTTTTAATAACTACAGTTGGTAATTTTTCATAAATTTAATCCACAGAGTGTCTCAGGAGACTGAAGCAACAGATATAGCAGTAAACATATTTATCTCATTTTGCATATTCAAAGCAAAGTTTCTGTGGCTGCGACGGATTTTGGAGCTCATTCCCTATTCCATCATTTGTCTCTTAACCCCATAGCAACAGCAGCTTAAAAGTAGTCTATGTCATTTTCACAGAGGAGTGACCGCTCCCCTTCTTTCCAAAACTGCTGCAACTAGCTAGCACCTCCTGATGTATCACCAGCAGAAGAAAGTTTTTACCAAAACAAAGATTTTACAAAAGAGCATGAGCTGAAATTAATGCCTTCATGATGATACTTATGGTGGAGTTTATGTCACCTATTATTAGACTTCTACCATGTAGCCATCTACATTCACGCCAGGCATCTGCAGATCACTTTGAAGCCACGGGCTAGGCACAGGCAACCTGGTAGCACTAGTCTGCTTGTACCAGTGATGCAGATGCAGATATGTGAAACACCACAGCTGGATCCATATCTATGGCTAAGTTCTCTCAGAAAAATGTGACAATGAAATATGAAGGAAGCCTGATGATGCCTGCACATGCTGATTCTTGGTGGCCTCAAAACATTAGGCCACTCAGGTATATGCTCCAGGTAATTCAACCTTATTACAGAAAAGAAGGAAGAAATGTAGATTTATAAAATAAGCTTTATTAAGGCAGACATTCAAAGTAATTTTAGCCTGATAAATAGCAGGCACTGAATATGAAGAATAATCCATTTCACAGCGACAGCAGTTTCAACTGTATTAATTCATCTGTCAGAACTTTTACAACTACCAGATAATATGTAAGCTTATATTTTTATAAGAGGTCAGGCATATATTAATGTGCCTCCAGTTTTTACTAACTTAAATACATACCTAATGTTCTAAAAAGGTTTTATGAAATTGGTTTCTCATCCTTTCAATATTTTCAAGCATTGCTCATTGTATCTAACAAGCTTTCTATTTTATTGCAAAGCATAAAACTAATATATTTTTAAAAGTAGGCTCTAAAATCTAATTCTTTTCCCAGGCAATAATACAGGGTTCTACAGCTATAAATCTTTAATGCGCAAAGGTAGTGATGGAGGATGACATTTACTATAGCTCATGAAATGTTAATTAAAACATGTACCTACATTACTGCATGAGGTAATCAAATGAACAAAAAAATACTAATTTTTTTTTTGTTTCTTTGTTTGGAAATACCTTATATGATAGTCAGTATTTAAAAATATTTATATTTTTAATTTCTGATGTGCAATCAACAAATATTTGATGTAAGGCATTATAAAATGCAGAAGAACGGAATTATGTACTTCAGCAGTTTTTATGGTTTAGAAAGAAAAGTAATGCTAAACCATTCACACAGCTCAAGGAAATGGTATGGAACTTTAATGAAGATTGTATTTTCTTTAAATGAATAGAGACAATATTGAAGATTAACATATTGTAAATAGTCGTTCTAATCACAGCATACTGGCCTGAATTTTACTCAGCCTGAAGTCCAAAGGCAATCCAGCAATAATTGCAAATAGAATGGGGCCCAAGATCTCTAACTCGTTGGCTAAACTGACTAAATAGCACTAAAAAAGTCTCACGGTTTATACTACAATGACCGGAGGGAACTATAGGAAGCCTGAGTTTATACCACAGTGAGAATGTTTATGAAATAAAGATTTGACTTCCAGAAGGTCTCCTGAGGGGGACCTGCTTTGAGGCTTTGAAGAGGCAAGAGAGGGCCTGATGGGAGCAGTAAGGTTTGGGGGTAACCGAGAAGAGATTCTGAAGTGAGAGCAGGACTTCATTATGTTGTAAGTGCTCCTCAGGGTCTGGCTGGAGCCACTCTTCACTCTGTGTAGATCAGAGGTTCAGTCAGAGCAGGTTGCTCAGGCTCTTGCCCAGACAAATTGTTAGCATCTCCAATGACAGAGATCCCACAATTTCTTAGGATGCTCCTATAGGATCCAGCCAAGAAGATTCTTGAACAAGCACAAGTTGCTTGTTTTGAAGTCCAGAACTGTGATTTTAGCTTTTGTCTTGTTCATCTTTTTTTTCTTATGGGACATTGTAAGTGATTACGTATAGAATTTACTTTTATAATGGCCTATCAAGGTAGTTGCATCTACTCAAGGTAAATAAAGATCGAATAGCAGATATTCTGTCATAAGCTTTCTTAGTCTTCTCCTTTTGTTTCCCCCCCAACATGGTTTTCTTGTAGAGTTAAAAGAGTTGTCATCATCTTGCTGTACACAATCCTACCACATATCTGATTTTGTGGTTTTGTTTCTTTGCTGGGAGTTGTTGGTGCCTAGTACTTTCGAGAGAAACTGTAGAATCATAGAATAGTTCAGGTTGGAAGGGACCTTCAAAGGTTATTAGACTGCTGTGCAATTATTTTTTTTATAGGCAGGAGGAAAGAGGGGCATAACTGTTGGCATAGAGATTCACTACTTGGCACAATATTCTTCATAAACAATTCCAAGAGTAGCACTTTGGCAACCCAAACAATGTCAATCCTCTTTTTAGAATTCAAGTAAAAACCTAACCAATACCTACCTTAGTCTTGCATTTGGGTTTGGGTTTTGTTTTTTGTGGGGTTTTCTGTTTGTTTGTCTGGGGGTTTTAATTTTTTTTTGTTTTGTTTTGTTGTTTGCTGTTGGTTTTTTGGTTTGTTTGTGTTTTGAAGGGAAAAAAAAGGAAAAGTGAATTTATGACTCACTGCAGCACTATATTCCAATTCAGATCAGGAGATCCCCCATCTCAATAAGTATTCCCCTGACCTGCCACTAGCAGCTTTAGCAAAGCTCCAGTACTGGAGGAACATGTGTGTCTGTAAAGAGATGCTGACATTGCCCTTTTGGGGCTTATCTTTTATAGAAGAAATTACCTATAATATGTTCTGAAGATATACTCCTGAAGCTGACTCCCACAAAAGTAATGAAGGGAAGGCATATTTTATTTGGTAAAGCCAGTTTCCACTTTATGTATTCATGGCTGTGCAGCCCTGATAATAACACAGCTTGCTGGCTCCATCAACATCTTGAATACTAGCCACAATCAAGGAAGTACACTTTTCTCCTGTTTTGCATTCCAGACATCACACTGAACATACATATTTTTCTCTCAGCTGCCAGAAGCAGCCATGTCCACAAAAGCAATACTGCCATTCCCTGTTGTAATTGATGAAAAATGGCAGCTTTTTTGCTAATACTTTTGCTGCACTCATAGCTAAAAGCAGCTGTTGCAAGTTTTAGCATTTTGTGCATAATCAAACATATTTCTAGTGTTTCTAGAATAACGCTTGATTTACAGTGGCAACGATCCAAGGACTATGGAAGCTGACTTTGTTAAGCTGAACTACACACTCTGATTTCATCTGGAAAACAGTGCTTTAAGTGTTGATTTTTTTTCCCTGACAAATTGGAAGACATAGCATTGTGAAGGAGAAAGATTTATTTGTTTCTTCTTCTTATGCCATAAATGCTTTATAAAGCAGAACTAGGGTTTTACAGAGAGTTGGCTCATTTTATTGCCCACAATGTTTTTGTCTCTTGAAGTCTTTCTCCAAATTAATAGGTCCCCTTCTCCTGACCATCCCTGTCTCCCTGATGGATGATGAGAGTAAAGAGGGGAAGCATACAGCTGTGGGTTTTTAAGATAATTATTTAGCTTGGAAATCAGCAAAGCAATTATTTTCTTTCCCCTTTTTTTTCTACCCTCATCTGTTGGGGTCAGCCAGAGTTAAGCCACTAAGGGCACACGATCTGGCTAAGCTAATAATGACTCTTTTAGAATTGAATATTTATTTAATTTATTTATTCTTATTAATTTAGGGTATTTATTTATTTATAAAGGCAGCCAGCTGCTTACATAGTCCCAAGGCTACGATAATGTTTACAGAGGTTGCACTTCTGAGGAAAACAAGGAGCTTGAAATAGCAACTAATAGTCTATACCCAGTACACACATGAAAGAGTAGCCTGGTAAAGCAACTGCTGGAAATAATGCACAAGGAGGGCAGCACAATAACCAATTAGCAAATGCTAATCTTAATAGCCATCCATTTGAGAAATGCACCTCTTGAGAGTGATTTTTCCTTTCTGTTTTCAAGTCTGGGTTGTTTTCTTCTTACCAATTTGACAGAGGTTCCTCTCACATATATGAAATTTAGCAAATAGAAAAACCTAGCTTTGACTTTTGCTTTTATCATCTTGACAACTTGATAACTTTTCAGGCCATGACTCAACAGGGACTTGATTTTGCCAGTATACCCATCATGGCTAGGATGTGGGAGATAAAAGTAACCAGTACACCCTCTATTCACAATAGTTATAGTGGCAGTAACCCTACTGTAGATGTCTCTGCTGATAAAAGCATACTTTTGTTGTTTAGTTTGTTTTGCAGGCAGGTGGTGTACGTTGCATTAGAAGAACTTTTCTGATATCAAATGCTATGTCTGAATAAGAGAACTTTGCCAAAAACACTGCATGAAATTATATGTGCCCTGGGAAGTAAATATTTTCTTCAATGGAATTGTGAAATAAAAGATGTTAGCCATACCTGATTTACTGAAATCTAATGTGTTTAAGGAAAGAAGTCAAGCCTGGAATAATAGCACAAGGAGCTGCTATTCATTTATTAATCTATAAAGTGGTCTCAGTGTGATCAAAATATTTTTTCAGATGCAAATGTTCAAAGAAAATGCTAAATATTAAGCTCAATTTGAATGAGGAATGTGATATACTGGAACTGATTCCTAGCTTTTGAATGCTAATGCAACTTGATGGTTGTCATGATATTTAGCTGTACAGCACTTGGTAATATCAGCTACATGTCTTTCAACAACATACCGTCCTTCTAGTGCCAGATGAAAGAGTACCAAAGAAAGAAACAATTTTAAGCAATCCAGGGAACAAATTCACTTTTCTCGTGTAAGAGTTCCTGGAGGTTCTTAAGGTGTGACAAAGGTCTTGAAATTACAACTACACACCGCCTCCCCACCAAAAAAAAAAAAAAAACAAAAAAAAAAGAAAGTGCCAAAAATTCAGGAGAAATCTTAGTGCATTTCCATTATTTTACTCTATGAAGTTTTCATGAGCTGGAGTTTCACACATCAGTTCTTCAAATGTCAAATGATTTATTCAGAATGTAACAATAAGAAAACTTGAGCTTCATAGAGGAAATAGAAAAATTAGTGTGAAATAAATGCAATTCATACTGAATGTCAGTTAAAAGCACTTTGTTTTGATTCTCAGTAGATGTTTGGGTGGTGTATGGAGGCTGTTTTATTTCATTTATTTTTACCAGATGCTGGGCCTGGTTAGAAATAATTTAATTCTATGTTCATGCAGGCATCTTTACCTGAATAAAGTTCATCTTTATGCCAGAATTTGGTGAAAAAATGATTTTAGTTTTGAATGACAGAAAGAAGTTTATCAAGATTTTTTTGCCAATTATATTTTAATAGAATAATGCACTTGGGATCAAATATTAGTAACCAAATTTCAGTAACCAAATTTCATACTAATCTGGTGACATTTCAAGGAAGAGATATGGGAAGGTTGATAGCTGAGCACTTTCAAAGTGGTTTTTTCCTGCATCAAATCTCTTCCTACGTACCTAAACTGTTGTGGCTAAATGTCTCAAGAAGGATGCAGAGCAGTCTTCATGAACACTTTTTCCTTTGTGTTTTTTTGTATTACCTTTACATCTGTTATCCTACTTAAAATCTACAAATCTTCAAAGGGCAAACTTTGGTTTAGGCAAAGACATAATAACATGCAAAAATAACCTCAGAACACAACAGTGACTTTTACACAATCTAGTATGCAATGTGCTACTCTGTGAAAGATGATGATTTTTCTTTAATTATTCAATGAGAATATTGCTTTGAAGACTTTTCTGCTACTTCAAGATCAAAGCACTGAAGAATCCACATAATTCAACTCCATATATTTGCATTAAAATTTAAAATGTCATCTGATCCATCCAGTGCCTTAATTCATAATTACTATACTATTCTACACAGCTTCCTATATCAACATTCAACTACACTAACCTTCAGCAGTAGTAGGAAACAGTAACCCCAGATACCTATGACAGGGTTCTAACTATAAGAGCTTCAGAACTTGGCACAGCAGGGATATCCCTAGGCCTGAAAAAGGTTCCCGTTGGGCAAAGTCATTCTCAAGAATAAGAAAAATGGTAAAAGAGGCTTTCTTACTCCATGTGACCTCACGCTCATCGTCCATCACAAATGGTATTTCAGAAAAAAAAAAGCTAGAAGAACTCCATCATTTGAGAACAGTCAGGATAACATGGCCCTAGTCTGACTCATAGGAGTGATTGATTTAAACCCTGAAACACAGGCCATCATATCCTCTCCAAACATCTCTTACCTTTTACCACAGTAGTTGGGCCCTCCTAAAACAAAGCTAAGAATTTCATTTCCCTTTCCACAGGAACAGGGTAACGAGTAATGAACTGAACATACAGCAAGGGAGACAGAGGGTTTTCATGGATGAATGGAGACAGCTTGCACAGGGCTGACTGTGATGACTCGTCCTCAGCTGGGCTTTCTGTTCCCTCTCAGAAATCCCATCCCTGTTGTAAGAATGATCCAGCCACTTATAAAGGTACAAAACGTGTTGACCTTTAGATTTCCTTCGCAATTCACAGCAGTTTAGTGGACTTCACACAAGCAGCTGAATCATCCGTGCAGCAGAAACTCCTGAGAGAGACATAGAACAAACAGCTGGCAACAAGGAATAGTGCAGGCGTTCAGGTTAAGATGGTCAGACTTCAAACAGAGACCTAAACGCTAATGGTAAGCACACAGTTAATTTTCTTTTATTATTTTAATAGAGGGATTGAAGCGTCAGTAACTTTGGAAGTTCTTGAGGACAGATTAGTCATTTGTTAGGTATGACATGTATGTGGTTGATCCTCATGGAAATTCATTAAGTGAATTTGAGATCCCTTCTAACCTTAGCTTTCTGATTCCATGCACTGCATAAACAGATATCCGTCCCCTTGGAATATTACTATGTCCTTGCTTTTGTGGCTAAGCTAGAAGTGCCTCTGTGTTAAATGCTTTAGTTTGGTTAAGGAGTACACTTTTGAAGTAAGCAAATCTTTCAATTGTCCCTACTTCCTATGCTCTGGTACATATGTGAAGCACTCTTTAAAGAGTGCAAACTGGACTATTTTGGGGTGAAGCTAAACTGGAAGATATACTGTAGGTGTGCCCTTGATTGAGTGCAGCTGTTCATAGGTAGGCATTCAGTCCAAGGGGTCAGATGAGAGTTTACTTGAAACCATGAGAGTAGATATATTCTGAATGTCAATTTCTCAGCACTCACTGCTTCATCACACAGATCTGTTTCTATTGCATCATACTACCGTCTACTATGACATACATAGCCTTATTCTTTGTACAGCGTCAGGAGTAATACTTTTCCAATATTTTTCGGAGCTTTTAGATATACCATAACAATACAAAGGTATCATTATCATTTCACATAAGGAACAGTTGCAACTTCATTAGCAAAAATCTATAAGGTTTCAACTGAAGATAGAAAATGTTATGATAACACTGTGATACATATTTAGCCAATTTAATAGCACTGAAAAGAGAATATTTTAGTGATTAGGGAGGAGAAGAAATTGAAACCACAAGGTCATATTAAACATATGGAAGAAGTTTTAAACAGACACACTTGAAACCAGCCGTAAGCATGACTCTCCTGCCTCAAATATATTAGCGTGACAACTCCCTTCTTTTCAAGTGTCTACATTCTCTTTTTCTTTTTTTTTTTTTTTGTTCTAAAATCATATTACAACCCTCTAGTGTGCCAGTCTGATCTGTTATTGATCTGAACAGTAAATCCAATTTTGTATATACTTCATGATTTGGATCAGTATAATGCTTTGGCAGTACAGTATTATTAAACAAAACCTCAAGTGTCCTTCATAGCAGGCAAATTTCTGGACTGTGTGCTGCCAGACTAGGGACTTACAACTACTTTTTTTAAGAAAAACCCAATGAGCCAAAGAAAATGTCAGTGTTTTACTGTAGGAATGTACTTCCCAGCCAGAACTACGAGTATGTTCTTTGCCAAAAGGTTACAGAAACATGTTTTCCACTCTTTTCTGCCTTACTAAGCATCAGGAAAGACTGTGACCTGAGTAGAAAATTGGAACAGGGAGATCTTGTCTGTTCTTACTTCTACACCAGACTGTAGGTCAATAAAGTATTTCACCATTTCTTAGATTCTCCATGGCAAATTGGAAACACAAGCCTCCACACTTAACTGGTGGATGTTGTTCTAAGAGAGTTTAATGCATATTGATTTTTGGTGCTCCATAGTGTGAGGATAATAGAGAGGTCTTCTATATGTCACTGGTCATGACATAATAACATGCATAATTAGGAAACATAGCACTGGGCAGAACACCAGACTATCCCAACCTAAGACACACAAAGCAGTATACGGCATTCTTCAAATTCCTTGAAGTCATACCTTTGAAAGAATTACTGACTACAGTCAAGGAGCAGTCAAATGACAATCTCAAGAGCTGACAGAATTATAAAATATTGCTTACTTGAGACAATACTTCATGATATTTTAGAAGGCGTCTTGTAACTTATGGCTATGCAAATACCTGATTTTCTTTCTTCTTGTTTGCTTTGTTAAAAACTGAAAGATAAAGTGTGGCTTATAGAACAAATAAAAAAACCTCAGCAAACACTTGATTTTAAATGAATTTAAAGCATTCCAAAACACACAAAATATTTAAGTTTTGAGCATCGTAAGCAGGAAAAAGCAAGAGAGCCTTTGTTTCTAGGATGGCATGACAAGTGGAGGAGGCACATGTTGTGGGAGTTCTCAAATCGGCTGCCTTTTTGGCCTGAGGAAGCTCAAATTTGCACTGCTCACCTTTCTGGAAAAATTCGTATGTGTGACTGCTTATAAATTTTTACATGTCATTTATTTAATTATTCACAAGTTTACCTGCCTTTTTTTTAAGACAAATTCCTGACTCTCATGAAATGTCACTTTTTCTTTTATTTGCTCCTTCTCAGTTTCTTCTAGATGAGCACCCCTGATCAAGGAAAATCTAAGTGTTTTTAGCAACATGAAACAATATTAGCAAGTGAGCCTGAAAGACAGCCTTTTACCAACAATAACTAGAATAAAACCACTGCAAGCAGAGAAACAGAAAAGTGGATCTTCTACATAAATTGGACTGTTACATTAAAACTTTTCCTAGAACATCTGTGTGTAATCAGCTAACTATTGAAGAGTTTTCAAGATATCTGGAACAGAACTTTCAAGTAAATGAACTCTTCACCAAAACAAAAAAACCTTTAGTAACACTCTTGTCCTTTGTGACTCAGTTTTAATCTCTTAAGAGAGAGTCAAGGCAGTGTTGTGATTCCAGAATAAACTACCACTGTGTCAAGTAAGATACATAATGGAGGATATGGGGAGGAGGGAGGTTTGAAGTATGGGATAAAACCTCCTCCTCCTCTGCTTACAGAAGCCAATTACTCTGAGATTACTCAATTTTACAATTGGCATTGTTTTCATCAGTGTGTCCTAATTGTGGGTGCTGAAGTTCCACTATTGAACCTCAGGCACTCGGGATTTCAATCTCAACACTAAAAGTTAATGTACCTGCCCATGCCAAAATGCAGATAGCATTTGTTTATCAATTAAATCTTCATTCATCCTGTATCTAAAAATAAATGCCTGAATCCTTATGGGATAATCTGTGTTATTTACTGTGGGGATTATGGCTGCAAAACTTCAAACTGGAATTATGCCAGATCTGGTGACGAGTTAGCCAGTGGTCATGGGGTTATTCTAGAAGATATTAAAGGCTGTATTCACATATGTGCCACTCTTCCCTTTATGTCAGAGGTAAATCTAAAGCCCAGAGCTCCATTCTCAAAACTCTTTCTCTCAGCCATGACTGGCAAACAACACTGTTCTCCTATCTAGTCAAAGAGTGTATCTTCTGGAAAAATGCAATCATGCTCCTTATCTTTTTCCTAATTAAGAATGTTTTGGTTCATGTTATTTGGCACACTCTAAAGCCCTGTTTGGGAAGAGTGAGACTCTGGTCTTTCAAATATTAGCAACAAAGTTCTCATTACCTAGGACAGCAAAAGAACATACATTTAGAAATCCCTGCTGTTTTGAAATTTGAAATCCAGCTAGCTCTATTGCCCTAGATAAAACCAGATATATCCTGTCATGTTGATACTCCAGAGAAATAGGATTATAATTAAAATTTTCGAAGTTGATTTTGTGAGCTATTGATTGATTCTGAGCAGCCTTTCTGGTGGAAATATTGACTCCAAACATAGCTTGAATGATTCTGCTAACATTCTTTTCTTCAAATAACTGACTATGCAGACAATGCATTCTGTATCCAAAATGCATGATTGAACTCTGTGGGAACTCTTAAAATATAAAACATTCTGTCATCTGTCACAGATGCATCTCATTATTAATGCATAGAAGAAAATTTATTTCAAAATATTTTGGTCCCTTTTGCAAAGTGATATGCCTTTGAGTAACAACTTTAAACACTGAACATCTTTTTTTTAAAAAATCTGTTTAGATTCTAAAAGATTTGAGATTTTAAGTGTGTTTTCTTCTTATGGGTATCACTTCTCTGACTTATGAGTTCAACTTGAAGATTTTTTGCACTTTCAAAAACATGGTAGTCAGGGTTCTTTTACTAAATTAAGTTGAATCTGACTCAAAATAATATCAAAAGTTTTTAGAAATGTACCGCAGCCTGTAAGTGTATCCAGGGTGCTAGAGGAGACCAAGGAAAAAAAAAAAAGTTTAAGTTATTATTTATGTTCTAAATCTAAACATTTTTTTACATAATTTTTTTCCTCGAGAGCCACAATCACATTTGTCAACTTAACTGAACCCTGAAATAAAATCCAAATTAGAGTGATAAAATTAGTAACAAGCCTCAGTCATAAGACAAGCAGTTGCTTTTAGCATTCATTCTTGCTTTATTAACTATTATACACCTATGGCAAATGAGATAATTCTGAATATACATAGATTGGTACTGTAGTCCAGTTGAAGAGTCCTTATTCCTGAAGCAGAATAACTTTTTTTTCCTCTTCTTTTAACTCTGGAATTCCTCAGATAGAGTGAAAAGTGCATTTGCAAGTACACATTGGAGCTGCAGGAAGAAGTGCTAAAAATACCAGCATCTGAAAGCAGTTCTCAGTTTTGCTCTCAAAATTAGTAAGGCTTCTGGTCATAGGACAATTACTGTCTAATAGAAAAGCCAAATCCCAAACAATATCAAAACAATATCAAAACCATACCAAAAATAACGTCTTCCATCCAGCTGCTAAAAGTATTCTCTCCTTTTTAGAGAACAGTGACACTTTATCTAGACTAATTGCAGGTCTTCTTAGCTGCTAAGAATCATAGAATAGTTAGGGTTGGAAAGGATCTTAAGACTACCTAGTTCCAATCACCCTGCCATGGGCAGGGACACCACACACTAAACCATGTTACAATCTTCAGATGCCTAAATCTTTGTCTGTCATATTCCCATTCCCATTCCCATAGACTCCACCTGGTGAGTCACACAGAGCAAAGTGGGTTTCTGCTCCAGATTCAACCAATCTAATCAGCACTCTCCAATGTTTGCTTACTATATTTACTTACCCCATCATTTCTCCTGCCATGTGCCCTACTGTGCCTGCTCTGCAACCATCTTGCTTTTCCACCTTCCTTTTTCTCCTCTGGGACTTCCATTCTCAAACCTTGCAAATGCCTGGCTTGATAAAATGTCCATGAAGCAGCTCCAGCTTTCTTTAGATTTCTCTCCACAGATAAAAACCCCACTCTTTTATAGTCTGTCTCCTTCCAAGAAAGCAATGTTTCTGGAAGAAGCTGACATTCAGCTCCTCAGTAATTTTTCATCCTTTGGCTCTAACCAACCTACTTCTTTTGTTTTCATCTTCTTTCTAATTTTATAGTGATACTTGAAATAACTACTTTTGACATATTTCCATCTTTTTAATAAATTATTAGACAAATAAATTGAGATGACCTTTTCTGGAAATGTACTCCATATCAAATAATTGATACTGCTCCACAACTAGTTTTTTCCTGGCCTCATTGTACAACACACTTTATGTCAAGAGGCTGGCAAAAATGTATGCCACAACTAGCTACAAAATATGGAATTTTAATTAGAAATCTAAGCAGTTTCAAACCACTTCTAATTGTTTGGGGTTTAATTTATTCATTTCACCTTCTTTATGGGCCGCAATAGTTTTTTAATCATTGAAAGTAAAAAAAATAAATTAATAATAGTTTATGTGAATGGGTGAAAATTGAGGAGAAATTTATAGAAAAACTGTGGAGAAAACAGGTTCATTCATTTCTTTGTTACTGCAGCTAAATATAATGCAGAATATGGTCTGGTTTTCCTAAAATCCTGCAGGTGTCTAAAGGCTGCATTGAATGAGGGAGTGCACTCTTTGACCATTATGTAAGAATGTCTATTTAATTTTCCTTTGTAACTTTCAATATGTTCCTATTACATAGAATCATAGAATCATAGAATA
>NW_009943120.1:0-13605 GCF_000696875.1 Nestor notabilis | reverse complement strand
AGGCAAAGAAGTCATTAAGAACCTCAGCCATGGCTTGGAGTTTTTATTTTTCTGATTGTTGTCTGCAGAAATATATGCTTCAAGAGTTTAACTTTTCAGTTCTGCAGCATGGAAGAAATTTCCTTCTGAATCATTGAGATAAGAGCAACTATCACTTTCTGCCCATTAGAAAGGGAGAAAATACAAGAAGAGAGAGGCTGGCTTCATCTATTGCCACAGTGAAGCTGTCTCTGACCCTTGAAACGTGTGGAGTTTTGTTTTTTGTTGGTTTTGTTTGGGTTTTTTTCCACATTTTATTGCTGTCTTGTGTAAAAATAAGGATCCTATGCTTGTATTTGTCACATTGTCCTAACTGAGCTTACCAGTGTGGGAATTACAGGATCTCAGATAAATCCTGGTTCTGCATTGCACTGTATTGCACTTGTGTCTGTGTAATGCTTATTTTTTTTTCTTACTGTTCATAAGATAAATACAAGTTTGCAAGAGTAGAAGACAGCATGAATCTGCTAAGCCTTTGCTACTATTTTGCATCACAAAAATATGCATACCCCCCCTGCAATAAATAGCCAGTTCTGCTCTTGAATGTCAGCTTCACCTCTCATTCAGTGGAAGTGGTGTGGTTCTGATCTTGATTCCCTCCTCTCTCCCCCGAAATTCCCCAAATCCTACAAATTGCACATTCTTATGAAAGAGGCAATAGCCCTTTTGACTTTTCCCTTTTAGCTTGCTTAACAGTTTGTAGGAGTGACAAGAAATTATTTTTGCCTTCCACAACCCCTGTTTTAAATTCCTGAAAGACCTCATATGTTTTTGTAGTATTCCTAATCTCTGTTGGCCTGCAAGGTAAGAGATTTGGGATTAGGAAAAGTAACCTCTTGTATCTGATTCTTGGAAGTGGTGGGCTTTTCCTGTTGTCAGCATAGGGCTGGGAGTAAGCATTGCTGCCAGACCCATGCAACAAACATGCTGAGATTGCCAGCACAGAGAAATTTATCTATCCACAGTTTTGGTTAGCTACAGAAAAGCTGAGATAGTCTCAGGTATGCCATTCAAAGGGAAATCCCAGAAGTAATTGGTTGTTGCTGTGGGAAATAGGTTTTCATTTATATTCATTATATTCATGTCATAACCTTTATGAGATTGACTTGATTTCCCTCCCTTTGTCTTATTTACAAAGCTTCCCTTTCCATCTATTTCTTCATTTGATACTGACTAAAAGCACCTTGTAAAAATAAATAAATAAATAAAATATTCTGAGCACTATCAGAGTAAGAAATTTCTCAGCCTTGCCTATCAAGCTCTGACATTAACTCCTTTCGTTTACATGATAGCTGGCAGGTAGATCTCTCTTTGTCATTTAAAAGGGAGCTTGCTTTTTATTTCTCCCTGGCCTTTCACTTTTATGCAAAATTCCTTTATTTCCTTATGCTATTAATATTTTCTATGAATTTGAAGGAAGCCAGAAATTGCTCCTCTTTCATTTCCTTTTCACAAATCTCCTGATTCTTTGTTGTGTACTATAAATACTGTCTGACTGTTTCCAGTGCTCTACCCGGATATTTCATCAAGCTGAAGAGCAGACTGAGGGCTGCTGCCTGCCAGTCAGATGCTGTAGGAGGATGTGTCCACGTGCATGGGGCAAGATGAGAGACATCCTGGCAGGGTTAAGTATGCGTGTTCACTTTGCCAAGTGTCAACTCCAATTACAGAATGCTACCTCCCAACATTTTTAAGAATGCAGCCCCTTCTAAAAGTTCATGGAGTACTTCTTAATTGCAAGAAAACTCTCTTACTTTCAATTTTTTATAATGTGAAGCATAAAAAATTTAACTGAAAACTTTTAAAGGGTATAGCTTGAAATGTAAGAAGGTTTGGAGAGTTGCTGCAACACATCCAACTCTGTACCCTAACTGTAAATTAGCAAAATGTTTATTGTGTAGTATTTTAATCTCATTTTCATTATATATCTTCTTAGATTCAAGAGAAATGATTATTCCTTTCTTCAGCTAGGTAATGTACCCTTGACTATTACAAACCACAGACTTGACTCAAACTCTTAAGACATTAGACAGAGTCCAAGAAAGTGCTTTTAATGACCTTCACTAATGCCGGTGATCTTGGGACTCAGCTCTTTAGTTATAAATGGTACAGTCCTTTTCTATCCAGAAATAGATAAAGTTTAAAATGTGTATGGCAGCAAATATAGAGTGAGAAGAAGATTCAGGATATACAATGCTCGGGAGTCAGATTCACCAGGTTTACTGCAGTCCACTGAGATTAAATATTTTTATGGGGTATATAATCTGCCACCAGACTATAAACACTCAGGAAACCTCCACTGCAGAAGACCCAGTGAATTCAGTGTTTGTAGCAGTCCTGTGCAGTATGCTTTAAAGTTCCTGTTTTGAATTAGGCATTTGGACACTGTGATGTAACCCTGTAAGCACTAACTTTCAGGGTTTGTCATTTGCCAGTGCACTTGTTCACAGCACTGACTGGGGAAGGAAATTTCTTTCTAGCCAGACCTGAAGCTAGCAAATGATCTGGACAGAGTTTAGTTCCCTATAAACTTAATCTCCCCAACCTGTCTGTGACTGGTTCCTATTAGCTTAAATTGCTTCCTGAAGAGCTGATTTCTGTGGCTCCTTCCTTAATTCTGTACGTTAAAGGAAACAGCCCGTGGGGATATTTGGAGGTAACGCTGCCTCTAAGCGGCAGAAGCCTCAGATGAGCACTGCCTCATGTTGAAATGCCCGTGGGAGCAGAGCCTTTGTGTCAGTCAGCAGTAAATGAGTTGTCTGAAGCTTCACTAGCAAGTCAGATCACTGCTTCTTTTCAGCAAATTTATAAACCACTGTGCTGGTCTAGTCAGCTGAGGTTAAATGTCATGGCCGATGGAAAATCTGAGTGGAGATCAGCATTTACACAACTGCTGCTCTTCACCAGCTTCCAAACATTTCCTCTGCGCAAAACAGCAGTGTAACCAAGAGGGTTTGCTAACAAAGACTGGTCTGAAATACTTCCAAAGATTCTCTGATTAAGTGAAAATATGCCAAAGACTTACCATGTATTTAGAAACTTAAAACTCCCATGTGCTTTTGTAATTGTATTTATAAAACATGAGTCATGGAGGTTTGTATTTTCAGACATGCTCAGGAGTTAAACATGAAATCCATGGGAAATGTGGGTGTTCAAATATCTGGAACTGTCCTTGTTTCAGCAGGGATGGAGTGTATTTTGTTCCCAGTAGCTGGTATAGTGCTGTGGTTTGGGTTTAGGGTGAGAATAATGTTGGTAATACACACTGATAATCGCATTGACAAAGCTATTACAGAAGGGGTCCCTCAGCCTCTGGAGGTAACTCCTGTCAGGCATAAAGGAAAAGTATCCCTTTAAGGAAGATGTTGCATGTCACTCGGGCAAGTGGACCACCATGGAGAGTGGTATCCAGTACCTCAGGGAATTAGCTGTGCTGGAGGTGATTTATGATGATCTGGTCAATGAATAGTTATCCAAAGATGCAGATGAAGTGTACCTGACCTATGTAGCAGAAATTTGTATGGAGCCCACCGTCATCGTATGCCAACTCTTTGGCAGTAATGACCTGGAAAGACAGAGAGGGACAAATGGTGTATGAACTGGCTGGCCAACTCCGGCAATATGAAGAAAGACTCTCTTCCTCCCTATGGGCTTGCATCTTGGCTGTGGAGAAACTGTTCCAGGAGTTCCAGAAATTCAAAGAGGGATATGTCCTACTCCCCACATATATGGACTAGTATCTCAGCTATTAGGGGTAAATGGTCCTCTTCTCTAGAGAGGAGCCACCCTGTGGTTTTACCTGTGGAACCACTGAGAGGACATGAAGTGGAATGAAAAAATCTACCTTAACCCTAGAGGCACGGACATGTGAGTTGCAAGGAAAAACCTCCCCAACCTACTGTGGGGGAAGGAGCAAGTGTCTGTGTGCTGTTTAGTTGCCTGCTAGGTTAAACTGCAACAGGAACATAGAGCCTTCCCTTTTCTTTTCTTATAACTACTTTGTTATGTTCAGGTGCCTGTCTCCCTTCCCTGGTGAGATTTATTTCACTGTGCTGAAGAATTACAGATGCATACTATTGTATGCACTAATATTCTGTGTTTTCTGTTTTCTTTCTTCCTGTAAATTTTACCTAATGGCTTGCTTACAGGTGTGTGAAACCCTGGCCACTGGTCAGCGTGCCATAATCTGACTTACTGATCATTACTGATGGCATGCATTATTATCATACATAAAGTAGGACTCATAAGCAATATTTCCAAAGCCATAAACAATGACAGCTGCAGTGCCTTTCAGAATTTAGTACAGAAGAAGAATTTCAGTTAGTTGAGACTCCATCAAAGACAAGACCTAAAATGTTAATTTTTTAGTTTATTTTTGAATTGCAAACTAGTATAAATCACTTTGTAAAAGGCCCAAATTAAAAAGATCACCAATAACCACTTCATTAAAGATTCTGGTCCCAAGCTGGAAGTAATTTCTTCTTACAATGTGTTTCCAACACTTTCAAGGAAAAAAAAAATTAACACCTAAATCTTATGTCAAATTCTCTGTGTAGACACAGTAAGTATTTTTACTTTAATAAAATGTCTGCTTTAGCCTGGAAACCATCTGCAAGCACAGAAAAGACTGACAAAATTCACTAAGAACTGGATTATTTTAAATTAGCAAAGGTGATCTTCATTCTCCCCACCACCCATTTTCACTTCCAAAACTAAGGGTAAAGGTGTCTTCAAAGTGAAAGCTCTTGTGTTTGTAAATGCTTATCTTTACATGGAAGTTTTTGTATAGCAAAAATTTCTCCTGAAAATCACTACTTACAATACCCTGGTGTGCTCCAGAAGTGGCAAAATTGGTCAACAGCATCAAATATACTTTAGCTTTGTGTTTGAAGAGAGACGTCCAATATATCATCTAACGGACTCAGTGAGTGCCCTAAAAAATAAAAAAGTAATAATTCAGAGCAATATATTGAAACAATGAAGCTCAGCTGGTAACAATAGCTCAACATATATTTGTTTCATTTTGCTTTCTAGTCTGCACAAGATCCTGAATTTTTTCGAACTGAACAATCAAATGATAATGGAAAGCCTTTAAGAATGGAAAGTGAGATGAGAAACATTATTGCATACTTAGGTACATATTTAAGTTTTCAAAGCTATTTCAAAGAAAGAGAGAATTAAATTTCTGACAAAGTTGCCAGCGTGTTAAACATGAACTGCTGGGAATGTTTTTTGGTAGCTTGTGATAACAGGTATAAATTGTAAGCTTCATGGTTATAAACAACACATGTGGATGTGTTGCATCTTTTATGCAGTACAGAAATCTCAGCACTTCTGCATTTGGATATATGGAACATTTTGGATTTTGTAACTGTAAAAAGCTGTTTGCCATTTAACGTCGATACCACTAAGCCTCAACCAGCAAGATTATAAGTCTCCAATCCACATTAATAATTCAGTGTGAAATATCTTTGTGACACTTGCAGCCCTGTCAGAGATCAGAAGTGTTTATGATTTCTGGATATGTGGTATTAAAAGCAAAAAGTATTAGTATTCTGCATACATCTATAAGTTCTAGTCGTGGTGGATATGCTATATTATGAAACCTATTATTTTAAACCCAGCTCTGCATTATCACTCATGTTGATTTTTGTTCACAGTACTGATTTGTAACAGGCATCTCATGATTAAACTGCCCTATCTTGGGCAGGTCATATGGGTGAGGACAATCTGGAAAAAACCTGAATTCCAAACCAGATTCACTTCTGGTCTCCGTATGGGGTATGAGGTTCTTCAAACATGTTGAGTTTGGTCCCTCTTGTTAAAATAAAATTTTGGTTTGTGTTTTCTTACATCCTTTAATTCTCCTCACATCTCCATCCAGTGCCTCCTCCCTGACTCTTAGGGTGGCAAGGGTTGCATGCAATGTCTTCCCACTAAAATCTGCTTTAACCAGAATGACTTAATGAGATACGGCCTAGCTACTGTTTGTCAAACTCATATATGTCATATTTGCAACACAGTGTCCTGGGTTCAGCTACAGCAGTCATTTTTTCTCCTTCTTAGTAGCTGGTGCAGTGCTGTGTTTTTGACTTTCAGCCTGGGAACAACGCTGATAACACCGATGTTTTTAGTTGTTGCTAAGTAATGTTTACTCTGACCAAGGACTTTCTCAGTCTCATGCTTTGCCAGAGAGGAGGGGAAGCCAGGAGGAAGCAGAGGCAGGACACCTGACCCAAACTGGCCAAAGGGCTATTCCATACCACAGCACGTCATGCCCAGTATAGAAACTGGGGGGAGTTACCCGGAAGGCCCAGATCGCTGCTCAGGTCGGGCTGGGTATCGGTCGGCGGGTGGTGAGCGGTTGGGTCCTTTTCCCTTGTTATTCCTCTTATTATTATTGGTAGCAGTAGTGGTTTGTATTATACCTTAGTTACTGGAGAGCTGTTATCTCAACTCGTGGGAGTTACATTCCTTCGATTCTCCTCCCCATCCCTCCGGGAGCGGGGGGAGGAAGGAAAAGGGGGGGAGTGAGCGAGCGGCTGCGTGGTTCCAAGTTGCCGGCTGGGCTTGAACCACGACACACAGTCAGCATCTCGAAAGTAGAGGCTTATGTGATCAAGTCTTCCTTTGAACTTCTGGAGTCTCATTAACAGCACAAAGCTTTGTCACGCTGTTGCAATAAATCATATTTTAATAACTGTTAAAGCCTTTGAACATAAAGTTTAATAGTAACACTTGCAGGAAATAAATGCTTTCATGCAAGGCTTTCAACACTGTCCCACATGACATCCTTGTCTCTAAATTGGAGAGACATGGATTTGACAGATGGGACCACTCAGTGGATAAGGAATTGGCTGGGTGGTCATACTCAAAGAATTGTGGTCAACAGCTCAATGTCCAAGTGAAGATCAGCGATGAATGGTGTTCCTCAGGGGTTGGTCTTGGGACTGGCACTGTTTAACATCAGGCAGTGAGACTGAGTCCATCCTCAGCAAGTTTGCTGATGACACCAAGCTGTGTAATGTGGTTAACATGCTGGAGGAAAAGGATGCCACGCAGAGAGGGACCTTGACATACTTGAGGGGTGGGCCAATGAGAACCTCACGAAATTCAACAAGGCCAAGTGCAAGGTCCTGCACCTAGGTTGGGGCAATCCCAAGCACAAATACAAGCTGGGCAGGGACTGGATTGATAGTAGCCCTGAGGAGGACTTGGGGGTGTTGGTTGACAAGAAGCTCAACATGGGCCAGCATTGTGTGTGTTTGCAGCCCAGAGAGCCAACTGTATGCTGGGCTGCATCAAAGGGAGCATGGCCAGCAGGTTGAGGGAGATGATTCTCTCCTCTGGTGAGGCCCCATGTGCAGTGCTGTGTTCAGCTCTGGGACACCTACCATAAGAAGGATGTGGACTTGTTGGAGTGTTGGAGCAAGTCCAGAGGAAGCCACAAAGATTATTAGAGAGCTGGAGCACATCTCCTAGGAAGATGGGGTCAGCAAGTTAAGCTTGTTAAGCCTGAAGAAAAGAAGGCATGCGGATAAGCCTTCTTCTAAAAGGGATGTATGTATAAGCCTTCCAGTACTTAGAGGGGCCTACAAGAAATCTAGAGAGGAACTTTTTACAAGGGCATGTAGGGTAGAATAAGGGGGAATGGCTTTAAGCTGAAAGAGGGTAGAATTAGATTAGATATTAGGAAGAAATTCTTTATTACGAGGGTGGTGAGACACTGGAACAAGTTGCCCAGAGAAGCTGTGGTTGCCCCATCCCTGGAAGTCTTCAAGGCCAGGTTGGATGGTGCTTTGAGCAACCTGGTCTAGTGGAAGATGTTCCTGACCATGGCAGGGGGGGGTGGAACTAGATGATCTTTAAGGTGCCTTCCAGACCAAATCATGCCATGATGAGTCTACGATGGAGCATCGATACTTATGGCTTAAACCTGTTAGATGCTCCCTGAGGTGGGGACTCGTGTTCACCTTGGAACACGGCTGATTACATACCTTTAGTAATAGCAGAAATAAAGGGTTTCTGCCCCAGCATTTACAGTTTAAAAACAGAGGCCTGAAGAGGAGCATGGAAACAAGGCAAATGCGCCAGCTGTCCCATCATGAGATTCCTTTTCCATCTCATGATTGTTGCCATTTTTTTGAAGGGATGGGGCTCTTTCTCAGGATTCAGCATTGGCGGGCAAGGATTAGCCAAATTTAAAGACAACTAGAAAAGCAGGTATACTGTAAATAGACTGGATGAGACAGGGGGTAGCACACACAGATTGGGGCTGCAAAAGAATGGTGAGCATTAGCGGAACAGGAGGGCAGAAAGGGCAAGGAACTGAGAAGAAACCGTCCTGCTTGTTGCATGGCTAGTCCCACCAAATCACTACACTACCTGTGTTTCCACTCAAGCTCCTTGTCCTGCCCCTGGCTCAGGAGTCTTCTCAACCAACTGGTCTGGGTTTGTTTAGAAATGTTAGCCCTCATGGGGAAGGAGTAAGCAGTATGGTTGTTGCACCACTTGGCTGTACTGTCTTGGAAGTGGTTGACCACAGTGGGCTGGAGGATGCAGAGGTTTAGAGGGTTATGAATTTACCAGGGCTGCATCTTTCCAACTGCACCCTGAAGGAGTGTGAGGGGTTGCTTTCCTGTCTGCTCTAACGTTCCCTTCCTAAAATGCTTCACCTCAGCTATCAAGGTGGCACTAAGCACCTAATGGGTGCCATTAATCACAGTCCTGACAGTGTTGGAGGACACACAGCAAGCCAGCAAGCAGGGACAGTTGTCTCTCTCTGATTCTTCTGCTAGTAAGTTCTTTAGGAGCAAATCCCAAGTCCCACTGAAGCCCATGGCAATGCTCTTGCCAACCTACTTCAAAGCTGGAGTTAGTCCTTTGAGTGCTGAGGCATCTTCTGTGATTTGAATCAATAGCCTCCTTCCACTTAAGCCACCAAAATTGTATTTTCATGCTTGGTTGTGCTACAACTGGAGTATAATTGCTAAGGGCTTGTGTACGTAAAGGGCTCTCTTTTATTTCCACCAAGAAGATCATCACACACCAACAGTTCACAATGATCAGCCCTAATTCTGGGGAGAAATATGGCTATTTTTATTACTAAAGACAATGATCCATGTACAAAATAGAATATTGGATGTCAGTGGAAAAATAGGAGTTTGTTGGGGTTTTTTTGTGTTGTGTATAGATAAAGTTGGTTTGTGTTTTTTAATGTTCACAAGGATAAACTAGGAGTTGTAATCGTGACTTTTGTCATACACGCCCTAGCAGCTTTTTATAACTGGTAGGTTCAAAGGTCCACATAAGAAGCACATTTCTTGTAACTAATTGTAAACATTTGGTGAATTAGATGAAGTTTTCTGTACAGTCAATAAATAACTCTTTACAGTCAGTAAGCAACTGCATTAGAGTTTCTGATATTGCACATCTTTTCAGATCAATCAGTTAACTAATTAGAGACTAGAGCAATGTGTGCACACTGTGTTTGTGCTGACCTCTGTGCAACCATTTAGTGGCTGTAGCATTCATTTCCACTAATGCTTTCAGTGTCAGTGGAGGATCACAGCAGAATCTGGCTTTCTGCTAGCAAAAACTCTGCCCGAGAGCAAAAACTCTTCTTTCCAAGACCTTTCTTGCAGTTTTCATATATACTGCATTATATTGGTTCTTGATATTCTGCATGCTTCGTGTTAAGCAGTTCCAAGCTGCTTAACCCTTTAATAGAATATCCAATCATGTCCATAAGCTCAAAGTTTTCATTAACGTATACCTAAGGCTACTACAAGGAAGGCAAAACCTCTCCTGCTCATACAGTAGACCAGCGCCAGAGACAAAACCTGAGTTCATGGCTTTCTACAGCATTAGTCTACGCATTTTTTACTGGCCTTGGCATTTTGTCAGAGAGGAAACTGTAAGATGTGCCTTGTGATAGTCATGCAATGGTAAAACAAGCTGCTGTGACAGGGTTCAGAACTGGAAGTTGGTGATAACTAGGCTTATTGTCATGTGCAGTGTTTTTTGTACAGTAGTTGTCAATTGCTGTCATCTGTATAAAAGATGCGATTGCTACTTAGTGGCAGAATGGTGAGTAACCACAGATAAATGGACCAGTAAGGAGTTGGAATCGTGATCTCCAGAGGTCCCTTTCAACCTCAACTACCCTATAACTCTGTTTCTTAAATAATTTGGGCAATATGAATAATCCTTTGCTTGGTCTAGTAAGGCAAACAGACAGGGTATTGGTTTTTTCTCTTTGAGCAGAATCACCTTTACTGCATATTTGCCATTGGTAGAATTCCTGCCTGCATTCAGCACTGTTCAGTTGGTTTATATACAGGTAGGGTGTACTAGAAATAGTTACAAAATGTGCTGGAGGGGACAGAGAAAGGTTATGCAATCCATGCTCCTGCACCAGGACGACCTTTTCTTGTTTGCCAAGATATCTGAGAGCTGATGCTAACAGTCAAACATTAATTGATTAGAAATATTTTGCCAATCATCAGAATTAATTATTATACAATCACAGAGGTTGGAAAGGACCCCTGGATGTCTGTCCAACTTCCTTCTCAAAGCATGTTCAGCTGGAGGAGATTGCTCAGAGCCATGTTCTGGTGGGTTCTGAATCTCTCTGAGGATGGACACTCCACAGCCTCTCTAAGAAATATGCTCCAGTATTTGACCACTCTCATGGGACTTTATGGTTTTTGGTAATGTATCTATTCAGAATTTCCTGTGTTCCAGCTTGCGTCCATTGTCTTTTGTTCTTCCACCAAGCACCATTTTCTCTATACCCCACCACCATGCAGTTGTGTTATGATGATGGTTTATTACTTGGATTGAAATAGACCCCAAAGAACCAATACTGCAGTCTCACTGCTCTGCTGTAGAGCTGCAAGAGAACAGTGTAACCCCTTTATGGAGAAGTGTATTGTTATTTTGGTTGTTTGCAACAGATTTGTGCAGACACTACTTCTTTTTGTAGTGCTTTTGAATAGTTGCTAGAGAGAATAAAAGAAGCACTGTCACAGTGCAGTGAAGGGATTAACAAAACCCTTTTCTTATTTTGTAACATTTTCCAAGGAATGGCAGAGTTACAAATTAACATTTATGAATCAAGAAACCTACTAACTAGAACACCTAGAGGCATTATTTCACTCTGATAAAACTTGGAAAGAGCAAGTTAAATTGCTCTGTTTCTGTCACTGAGTCTCCATTAAGGAAAAAACCTGCAAAACTCTGTGTGTGTGCATGGGTGTGTGCGTGGGTTAATGTATGCAATTTGTGTGTCTGGTGCATGTGCACAGTAATCCTTTCACTTACAGCATTTTATCACTTTATAGTTTTGTGAACATGACTCTCCAGGCACAACTGTCCACCAGTGTATATAATTTAATGTGCTTACATGGACTGATCTCCTGGCTTCACTTAATAACCATAGAAGAGGGAAAGTTGCTCTGTAACTACAAATCCAAAATGTGCAGATGGAAAAACTGGTTTCATGAAGAAATTCCAAGAAATCTCCAGCTTTTACCTCAGTCAACAGTAAAACCTAGTTAGTTTTTACAAGTTATGCTAATTTTCAGACACAAAACTTCCATACTGACACAGATTGACCTTAACGTCTCTTGTTATTTAGAAGGTTCTCATGGGCCTTTATGATGGTTGAAGATGACCTAAGCCCTGTATTGGAAATTGGTAGCTCCTCAATGATCAGGGATCACAGGCTACATGCAAAGTGCAGGCAGAGCACATTCCCAATTAGCACTATATCCATGCATGTGTTATTTCCAAAGGGCTCATCTTCCAAAATCAGGAGGGAACAAAGAAAACTGGAAGTCAATTGTGAGGAATCATTTTATATAAAAAATGTGAATGAAAATTAGATCCTTATGGTGAATTTATTGTAAGATCAGAAAACTGCATTCTGTCATCAAGAAAAATGACTCGTCATGGGGAAAACTAGTCTTGGTTCAATAAGGAAATGAAAACAACTATTTGACATAAAATATGCAAATGGTGAGGGAACTATGCATAGTGATCAATATAAATAAATTGCTCTGGAAACTGGTAACATGAAGCTAGAACTATGAGGGAAAATCCATGGCATTTTGTACATACACTTGCAGTAAAAAAAACCCCACATAGTGATGGCATAGGCCCTTCTAAATCGCAATGCACAAATCATTAAAATAAAAAATGGCATTTGGTGCAGGGTTCTAGTTATTTTTTAAAAAGTGACTTCAGGAGATCAGCCGAAGAAACATTGCTCTGCTTGATTGCAACTGTTATTTTTCAACAGAGATGTTTTGTAAGGTACAGCTCATTTGGTACCTAGTTTTGGTGAGTTTATCAGCTAGGCCAAAAAATGTACTACTATGTCTGGGAGTGAGAGGCAGTACTATATACCTGACCCAAGCGTGAATAGAGTCAGGGACAAACACACTCTTATAGCATTATAGAAATACTCCTCAGTGCCTTGGAGCCAGGGCTATATGTTTAAACTAGGCAAAATCTCCCGATATATAAAGTAGGGAGCATATTATGTATGCTATTTCATGTCAGGCGTATTTTTTGATTTTCTACATGGCTTTCATTCAGTACTGCTTTGTAACTAAAAATCTTTACGGTTCAATTTGAGATGAAGTATTTTCTGGTAGTTTCCCATTTCACTGATGACCAATTTATAGTCTTTCAAACAATCTAACTAAAGAATCTGCCTCACCAGAATTTTGATGCAGATCCATCCTAACACATACTGGTTTATTTCAGTATTGGACTGGGGGGTTATTTAACATTCTGCACATTGCAGAGCTGTGAGTAGAAAATTCCTTGCAAATACCATGTCAGGATTCTTTTTTTTTTTTTAAATACATGTAAACCCAACAAAACAAATCCCAACCCTCCCCCCAGAAAACATTCTTTTGGCTATGATGTTTTGTGTATGTTTATGGTTATAGTTTATCCTACATGAGTGGCTGCCATTCTCTCTGCATTTGATGACCAGCCCAAACCAGTCCTTAGGCCTTTAGCCAGCCATGGTCCTGTGCACTAACCACATAGCATAGCATCCATGGCCAGCAAAGCCAGTTAATCCTGATGCAGAAGTATCACAAACCAAATGCAGGGTGTGACAGAATGACTTCCACTACGTATGAGCAACAGTGGAAGAGGCATCATCTGGGGGAAATGAGGAAAATTTGAACATTTTAGGGAAAAGAGATTTCCTGAAGCTATTGCTGTTTTAAAGTGTGCCTCGATAGGAGGGGATGTGAGCAGAGGCACTCTTATTACTGTGAACCCAAACCTGATGCTTGTGTGCTTCGGGAAACTTCACGTAGGACTGGCTCTGCTTGCGTCCGTGGGGGTCAACCTGCGTGGTTGTCCAGCTCTGGATGACTGCTGCCGGGCAGCTCTGGCTGCGGCAGGGCAGATTCTTTACTGTCGTGGTGGTGACACAGAGAAGCTGTGTCTGCCCCATCCCTGACAGTGTTTAAGGCCAAGTTGTATGGGGCCTTGAGCAACCCCGTCTGGCGTGAGGTGTCCCTGCCCATGGCAGAGGGG
>NW_009943119.1:0-1503 GCF_000696875.1 Nestor notabilis | reverse complement strand
GTTAATATGATCACTGAGTCACTGAGACCAAAAATTTAATGGGATTCCAGATTGGCCATTTATAACAAGAATATTAGGTTTAATTAAAGCAAAAATTTCCCAAGAGACTTTGATGTTGCTGCTCTGTTTGATGTCTGTTGTTCTGTGCCTGCTGGTAGAGAGGGGAGGCAGCATCACCAAGTGTTTGGGGCAGAGGATGATTGTGGTGTCCAGGGGTCACCATGCAGGGGGCTCACTCAGGATATCAGGAGGAGGCAGAGGGGGGCTGGCTCTGCAGGGTACTTCAGGCTCTGGCCATGCACCAGATGAGGGTCTCAGGTAGGTGGATGTGCTCAGTGGATGCCTTGTTGAGGTGTGAGAAGCATGGGGGAGGGGCATAGGACAGTGCCTGGCGAGAGGATGGAGCCTGCACAGGTGACGGCCCAAGAATCAGCAAAAAAGAAAGATGAGAGGGAATCGATCAGATGGATCCTCCCATTTGCTGCCCAGATCTGCAGAGGGACAGTGAAAGAAACATTACCTGAAGGGAAAGGTAGATTAACAGCTTCGAGATCCACCTGCAGATGGAAGCCCAGCAGCAGAGTGGGCTCTCTCCACTTTGTTGCATGGGTTATAAATGCCTGATTACTGTTGGGGCACTGGGTGGACTTCGCATTCACACATGCAGTGCAAAGAGCTCCCAGCACTGAGCAATGAAATCGTTCTCTTGAAGCAAGAGAGAATGAGCTGGAGCATGGGTTCCAAGTGGGTTTATGGATGACACATCAAACAAGAGACAGCAGAAGCAACAGAAGGATGTGCCCTTTAACTTCTATAACTCCCTTGAAGCCTGTTTAAATCTCAGAGTGATGCTTTTGATCAAGCCAAAGAAAACCATGTTTTAAGAAAATATCAGGTTGTGCGGCAAACACCATTACAACCCAGCCCCGACTAAAGCAAGCTCAGAAGTGATCTGCCAGCTCCCCTGTTCTATAAAAAGAACAGGAAATCCATTGCAAAATTCATTATCTCTGCAGAGCAGTTCAAAGAGGAAACGTTCCTCCTGCATCTCAAAGGTCAGCCCCCAGCAAATCCTCCAAGCTGGCTTTGCTGCGATGGCACCCTGCTGCAGGGCGTCTGCAGCCCTCTCTCCATTCCTGGGCTTAAACAGCAGTTAAACCTGCCCAAAGGCACTGCACACCCCTCTCCGAGGATGTTCAGCTGTGGTTTATCTCACTTCACATTCACTGGATCCATCCTGGGTGCAACCTGCAGATCTCTGCAGCTGCAGATTGCACTAACACTGATCCCCCTCCTCTGGGGCATAAGTGATCTAACTGTGGAAGGAAGCAGGTGACCACCGGTGTCTGTAAGTGCACATATTCTATGAGCCTCTGATTCTCTGATTCCACCACTCCTTCCTGGAAACGTGGCCAAGGGTTCATGGGGCCATGGGGGCTGATATCCTGAACTCCCACTGCAATATCATCTTTATGCCCACATCTGGATATGAGCCAGGCCACC
>NW_009943118.1:0-201 GCF_000696875.1 Nestor notabilis | reverse complement strand
CACAGATGAGGCAGGAAAAACAGGCGGAGACCTGCAGAGCGAGTCTCCTGCCCTGGCCAGTCCCACAGACACCAAACTGGCAGCTCCTACCCCAGCTGGAGATGCTGAGGAACAGCAGCACCATGCACCTCCCGCTGCTGTAGCACAAGAAGAGGAGGAGGCACCGGCAGCAGCTTCCCCCGGCTCTGACGAGCAGGAGGG
>NW_009943117.1:0-29763 GCF_000696875.1 Nestor notabilis | reverse complement strand
ACAGCCGTGGGCTTTCCCCGGGTGAGGACGCACCTGCTGGCATCCACCACCTCCCAGACCGCAGCCGCCATGTCCTCAGCCCGGGAGGTGCAACGAGGGCGGCGGGACAGCCGTGGGCTTTCCCCGGGTGAGGACGCACCTGCTGGCATCCACCACCTCCCAGACCGCAGCCGCCATGTCCTCAGCCCGGGAGGTGCAACGAGGGCGGCGGGGGGGTCACTTGGAGCGTTACCAGGCCCTGGTGCCAGCGGCACACCACAAATAAACCCTTCGCCGCTGCGTTCAGAGCCGCGTTTCCCTCAGGGGACTGCCTAAGGAGAGGCAACCCCGAGGTTCAAACAATAAAGATGGGCTGGTGGCCGATTTCGTGGGCGATCTGCTCTAGAAACACAAGTTTCAACTTCACAAAGCTGCTCGCTGAGGAGACTGAAATAGTGCAGCCTTTGGGTCAAGAACGGTTTCATCCTGAAATGCCTCACTCTGGGGAAGAGCCGCTTCCCCTCGGAATGAAGTTGCGGTAAAAGGCTGCACGTAGGATGCTGTGAGCTCCCCGAGGACGTTAGGAACTGTCCTCAGAGTCGTTGTGCACTAGCAGAGCATTTTACCACCTTTTGCAGCTGTAGCCACAGTATGAAGGTCTCCTTCCATTTGTAAATTCAGGCTCAAGAAATGTCATTACATTAACGGAGGCAGAAAACCAACAGAGAAAATGCCCCCAGATGGTGACTTCAGAGGAGTTTAAAACTCAGATAATGAAAGAGCAAGGTCCCCAGAAAGGTAATTCTTGCTTCTGTTACACAAAAATGCTTCTTTTAATCCTTCAAGAGCAAGTAGGAAACAAATGGGTCCAAATGCTTACCTCAGGCCAACCAGTGTAAACACAGAATCTAGTTTATCATCTTCTCTGGCCAGTAACCCACAGACAGTACAAGGGTGGGATTCTTACATACATGTAAAAACGTTCTCCTTTGAGAACCAAGTAACAGATTCTGCCACCTTTGCCTTTCCCAATTCTCTCTTTTTCTTGACCATTAACATCTGAAGCAGTTCAGTCACATACCTTCTGCCTCCATACCCACAGCTGTAAGTTATGTGGTTGCTTGTATCACGTCCCAGCTGAGGGTTTTTCCTGACTCTGTTTTTCGTGGGTACTGCAAGCCACAGACTGAGCTGGTTACAGTGGCAGAGCCCAACCACTTCAAAGAACTGAGAAATCTCCTGGCAGCTGCTAATTAGGATGTTCAGAACCTGCAGTGCCCAAGATATCTTAGAGTGCATTTTATTCAGAAGATTTGTTAAATGGATGGAGATGAAAGAGATGGATTGCAGGAAAATTAAATGTAGGGTTTAACTGAGAAATAATCATTTTCTATGAAAGATAATGACTACTCTTGAGGCTAGTATCAAGATTTATTGACCCAGGAGGTTAATATTGATCAAAACCAAGGCAAACAAAATATTAGACCTTGAAGGAGAGTAATCTTGATATTGAAGTCTTGACACTGACTGAACAGGTCAATATATCTGGGTGCCAGAAGCTAAGGTTTTGAACACAGAATGGTGGGGATATTAAACATGTCTGACATGTCCTGTGTATACACTTTTTATTCTCATCAGCAGTAGCTACTTTATAGCTCTGTCCTTCTGTGTATATAGCATCTTGCAAGGGTTCAGGCTTCACTCACAAACCTAGTTGCAAATATAATGGTTATCTTCCTCAAGTGTAACATATAGCATAGCATAAGGCATCAAAATGAGTCCTTCAGCTACTCATTCACATATATAAGTGGTATTTTTAATAGCTTTCATTCCAAATCCAACAAGGATCCTGCTGCTGCTGCAGAACCGTAGTGACAGTAAACTGAAAAACTGCAGTGCTTCAATATATGGATTTGTCATTGTATCCCACAATTTGTCTGGAAATCCAGGAGGAAAAAAATTGAGTTAAATTCTACTATAAGCTGACAACAAGAAAACATTATTATTGGAACAAATAACTTGTCTGGATTAATTCATCAATGAGGATAAGAGTCAGAGTCTTAAGATACCACAAAGGACATGAAAATAGTTGATAGGAGATCAGAAGTTAATGCACTGGGGGCAGCGAGCGGGAGCTGTCTGCAAAAGAACAGAACTACTCCCATTCACCACTGAGAACAGCAATGCATGCTCTGTGATCTGAAATTCTACTTGATTTCAGTAATAACAAATAAAAGTGAGATTTTTGGGGAGGTTATTTTGTTTATTCAGAAAACAAACAATTTAGTATGAAAAGTTAAGCCATCAGTATTTAAAAATAGAAGCATAAAATGTATTCCTATTTTCCTCACAAAGCCTAGATTGTAAATATTGTGATTTTAAATATAAGTTTATATATGGCTTATATTTAATTGTCCTGCTTTTCATTTTATTTGAAAGACACCAGAATTTTGATTTTTTTCTAATTTTGCCAAAACAAAAGAGTAGGATCATTGATTTACTCTGTTTTGCCCATTAAAGCACATCCTGCAGCAGCCCACATTTAGATGTAAGGTTCAAAGGACTCATGTGAATTGTATGATAAATTATCTAATCATAGGCATATATTTAATTTTCAGAAACTGAAGTCACTGACTGATAGAAAAATATCCCTTTTAAAGAGCATTACATCAGGGTTTGTCACATCTGCATCAAGTTGTATATGCTAAAACTGAATGGCTTTACATCCTGACAGGACAAGCTCATTCCATGTGCCACATCTCTGAAGCCATCTCCAGGCTCCTTTTAACCAGTTCCACAGTGGAAAAAAAAATAATATATATAGATATAAAAACCCCAAAACATAAGAAACTGGTGCAGAGTGACCTTTAACTCTGCTGTACCCATCAGGAAAAGTTTTAGGCTTTTCCAGTTAGAGGAGTTTATTCCAAACTACAGAGGTCCACAGCAATTCCCTTTCTAGGAGATTCAATTCCGTTTGCACATTTACATTCTTAAGAGTCACCTATGATTATATGAACATTATTTTCAAAGTATGATTCACCTGTCGTCATTCACAGCCTGAAAATGATAACAAAGAATAAGATAATTTACACATAAATTGGGTTTGAACCCTGTTTAGAGAGACTAGGATACAATTCTAAAACATTTTGTGCTCTTAAAATGCTTAAGTGAATAGATTAGTGATTTAGATTCTACGTGACATCAAAGGTGAACATTAACCCTAGTGAGCATTTCCAAAGCACAAAACACAAGGAGAATATTTTGGGTAATATTTTTCTATCTGCTTGAGTCTCTGCATCCTTTCATTGTAAACATAAATACACAAATTAGGCCAATGCTCCTCTGGTATTTGGCACAAGTTCAGAATGAAAATTCTGGAAACTTGCATTCCTTGCCTAAAAAAAAAAAAAAAGAAATATTTTAAAAATCAGAGATAAAAATTCCTTAAAAGTCTTTTAAGGAAATCTTAGAATCACAGGCTTTTCTCAGGTAGATCTTGTTAAGAACTCGGATTGTATCGAGGATCAAGCTATCAAATATGTCTTCAGTCATTCTCATCTTCACAGTTAATTCATCGTCATCATAGTAAGCCCATTGAGATTCTTCTTTGCAGAGTTCCTGAATCTAAAATACAATTTTATTTCAGAGATTTTAATTATTTATAATACTTCAGAATAAGAGCACAGCCTGTTCTGAGAGGTACCAAGACGTCGTACCTAATCCAACAGCTTTAGATACGCATCATTGATTTAATGTATGTAATTTGAACCACTCACAAGAACTGGAAATACTGGATTATTATTGCAAGTGTACTGAAAAAGAAGGCAATAACTTGCAGTTCTGAAGTTATTCTAAGTAAACACAGCTCTCACAAAAGCATGAGATCTTCTAGTTTAAACCTAGAGAAAATCAAAACAAATCTCCAGTTGGAAGATGCTTACCAGAATAAGGTCCAGTCTGGCTCTCTTACAGTTGCCATACTTGGTCATATTAAGGAATTTTCATTCCTAAGTCATGCTTTTCCAGGTTCATTGTTTTAAAAATTTTACCCTGAACAAACGTCTACAAAATAAAAGAGGCTGAAAAGAATTCTTCCCATAGGAATTCTGTCACTGAGAAGGCTGCCAGGGTGAAGATTCAGCTTTAGATCTAGAAACATCCTAGAGTTTAGGGAACTGATCTAGAAGTAGCTGATCAATACTGGGCAACCAACATGCTTTAGATATAAGATTACTTTAAAGGCTACACCCAAGATAGTCAAAACAGGGAGATTTAGAAGCCCCATTCCCTTTCTATAGAACTCTGTACACTTTAATCAGCTCCGTCTGTGGTTATAAGCATTTCAGAGCAATGCCTTTTTCTTCTCTAATCACTCAGTTACACTGCCATAATCCTCCCAAAATTCACACTGTCTTTTTGCCATGACAATTGTCTGCTCTCCTCCCTGGCTCTTGTTATTGTACGCTTTGTGTTTCCAGAATGTACCTTGACGTCACTGACATCTGTTCTTCTGCAAAGACGCTTGGAACTTTCTCTCATCCACGGATATGCATTTGGATTTGCAGTCACTTGATATTCTGCACATAGCAACTCACGGGTCAAATCAAATATAACCTGCAACAACAAAACCACAGTACCAGCATAAACCAATTCTTTCACTGATGCCCTTTCAGAGGTTTCCCAGCCCTTCTGAAGGATGTCAGGCTGGTGACAGTAGAGGTTTGCATCTCAGTACAAAATTTCCTAACATCACCTGCATCACTGATGTTCCCATGCTGACCATTGCCTAAAGAGCACATCAGCCTGTACAGCAGGGGTTGGGCAGTAATGTGTGAGCATTCACCAAGTGTGGCCCTGATGGGGACCTTTAGTCTCCTTTTGTAGGCAGAAGTCCACAAACCTCAGTAGTTCCAGGATGCTGAGGAACATGAAGGTCTGTTCAAACTCGGCAGGTCCACCCAAGATAGGAGACCAGGACTCAAATCTGCAGCTTTCCAAGAAGCTTGGCTCTTTCTGAGCAGACCCAAAAGAGATGCTGGGCTGTGTGTCTGGGGTGTTATGTGGAAGAGCTCTAGCAAAAGGCTTGTATCACAGCAAGGACATCCATTCTAGTGGAATTATTTTGCAGCATATTACTCAGAAGCAGTACTTTGCAGTATCTTTCAGTGCTCCTTTAGCTATATTTAGTGTTAACAGCTAGAATAATATTAAATACTAGCTAATATGAGTCAGTGTACAGAACACTGGGTGAGTTGAATAACAGTTACTGCTTTAAAAATACCTGATCATACATCCTCTTGCTTTCTGTTTCCAAATCGTTCCCTGGGAGATCATTACATTCAAAGTACTTTGGCACACTGATCCTCCTGAAATCTGAATATATGTTTTCTGGGGTCCATGATTCTTCCACAGCACATGCAGACAATCCCTTAACTTAAGAACTGTACTGTGGTATCACAAGAGAAACTTCCACAGTTTCCTTCCAAGGAGCTGAGTGCCACTGATCTAATTTGTACAAGTATTGCTTTTTTGTGTGTCTCACCAGCATATGCTGATGAGAGGAATGGTTTAGATTAAGTCAGCAATCTGGTTTCAAATGTTGACATGATTTTTATGGATGCGAAAAACAACTGAGCAACACAAATGCTTGTCTGTGTAGACAAAATTTCAGGTCCAGGAGCTTAGACAAAAACCTTCTCACTGTACTTACTGGCGAAGTGGTTGGAGAAGCCTCTGGAAATAAAGGAAATATCTTGTCTGCTTTTGAGCCATGTTTTCTTTTAATCTTCTTATATTCTTTAACTGCATTGTCTACAAATTTAGTTGCAATTCTCTCTGCTACTGTTTGACAAGCGTGAACGCTACGCATGTCAGAGTCACACAGCAAGACGTCGGAAACCTTTGCTGATGGTTCAGATAAGACAGAAACTAAGTTTTCTTTGAGGAGAAACAGTTTCTGAGAGTCTTCTTGTTTTAGGCCTCTGCCATAATTCACCACGTCTTTTTCAAAGGCACTTTTATATTTGTGTTGAGCTGCTTCAGAAAATGTAATTAAAATGTCAAGCAGAAGTTTTTTACCACAGTCACTTGCAGTATCACCAGCAAGTTTATTCCTTTTCTGATCCTCTACCAAGCTACAAATATTTTTGCTTGTGTTTCCCTCATCTGTGTTACCAGTCTCACTTTTCATTGGAAGCACATTTGCAAGTGTCCTTTGTTTTATTTGTGTTGGTTCTGGTTTTTCTGTATCTGATCCCAGGCACGTTGTGTTATTTTGATGGAGGATTTCATTACACTGCTCACAATGTGGAAACTCCTGTCCTTTTCCAGACAGCAGCACAGCATGTAACCTAGCCTGAGTTTCTTTCTCTTCTGATCCTCCCACACTGTTTGTGTCTTCTGCTTTCTCTTCTGTAAACCTTGCTCTCTGCTCATCACCTTCAGAATATTTGCAGTGTTCTTGGAAGGGTTCATCATCATAGGAGGAGTCAGAGTCTTCATCCCCACTGTAACTGGAATCATTTTCCTTAGCCCCCAACAGGTGGGAGATCTCATCAGGTCTGACAAAGACACCACAGTGCTGAGCACACTCAAAATACTTCACCCCTTTGTAAGTGCCAGCATTATCACCTTCAGCTTTGTCAAGTGCAACACCAGCCCAATGGCCACTAGCAAAATAAGTCTGTCCTTTGAACATGAGGGTTCCAGGTTGGATCTGCTTTACTAACACTCTGTCCCCAATTTCAAACGATGACAGTGGGTCGTCACTGTCGTCCTCAGCTTTGGGCAGTGCTAAGTACGTTTTGTGTTGCTTCTTAGTGAAATCAAGACTTCCCTCAGCCTGACTAGAAGCAGTGTTTGACACAGGCAGAAACTCTGAATGCTGGATGGGTGTCTCATGTTCTCCTTGTTGGTTTTCTGATAAGCTCTCCTTTGCACCAGAAATACCTTTAACTAAAGATTGCTCTGAGATTGTAACATCCTGTGTCAGAAAAATATCAGTTGTCTCTCGACTGAGGAGGGGAAATTCCTCAGGCACGATGTTATCAGGTAATGGGGGTAATGTGTCCATTTTCAGTGGTACGTCTTCATCCATACACTGTCTAGTCTCCAAGACTGTCATTTGTTCTGGTGGAGATGTGAAACCATCCATACTGAAGCTAGAATCATCATTTCTCATTGCATCTGCACCTAAAGGGGGAGGAGGAGGATCTTCACTTGGAAATGACAGATCTTTTTTATTAGAGGATGGCAAGTCAGCACTTCCATAGGACAATACCTCATCAACAGGAGACAGTATTTCTGACAGGGTTTCCTCATCGGTTGGTGGGAGACCCTCATCACTAATAAAAATTGTATCATATTCACTTTTGGAAGAGCAGTTGTCAGCTTGAAGCAATTGCTTTTTTGAGGAGACAGAAGAAAATAGTGCCCTCCTTTCTTCCTTTATGGCTTGCCTTTCAGTTATGGAGGTATTGTGGTTTTCTGTAGCCACCCTTTGCAAAGACTCAAATGAGTTGGTTTCTGTATGGACTTCCTCAGAAAGTCCAGGCATGGATGTGGACAGAGGTACAGTGTGACTGGGTTTGCTGGATTTGAGTTTCTTGTTCAAAAATCGTGCATGATTATTTTCACCTCCCAAAGCAGATAAGTTTCTCGAGGATAGACAAGACAATAATTTGTTATTTTCAGTATCTTTGTCAGGTAGAAAAAAGTCAGTGTTCCTAAGCTGGTCAGTCACCAAATCTAGATGTCTCAAAGAATCTGTCAGTGGAAATCCTGTTAGGTTTCTATTTTGATCCACAAAGAAACTGTCAATGCCAGCATCCTTTTTCACTCTGCTAGTTGCAGGAGTAGGTTCCTGCAGTTCTTTGATCTTAGGTGAGTAAATATCATCACTGCATGAGGAGCTGGCAACTGCAGCCTTACCCTGGTTTGTGACCTCCTGAGAACAGGCTTTGTTTCTACTGTAGTTTCCCAAGTCATCCAGATGTGGCTCATCCATTCCCTTGGCAGGGTTATCGGATTGGGAGGAATGTGCTGAGTCATTTACTTTGTCTGATGCAGTGAAAGAAAGCAACTGATCAGTGCAGCCATGACCTGAATCACCTCCAGGGTATTTCTGGGAGCGTGATGAAGCCTTAGTGCTGTGCTCTTCAGGCACTTCATGTTCAGTGTGTTTGTCTCTAGGTAATGTTTCCTTCCCATTGCTTCTTGCTAGGAGTGTCTCTTTTGAAACATTAGCAAATGCATCACCATTGTCACAGACAAACTCTTGTGGGATACTGACATCTGTTTCCTCTCCAGTTTTCAGCTCTGATTCAGAATCTGAACTGGAGCTTTCCGAGATGTCAATCCAAACTGCAGACACTTGCTGAAACTCTGGGAGCGAAGAGTCTGATCTGGCACTTTGGCATCTCGGGGAGGAGTTGTTCAACCTGAGCAGTGAGTCAGTGGAAGTTAATCCTTCAGAAAATGCTTTTAAGTTTAGTTCTTTATTAGAAGCTTCATAAGAAATATGGTCCAAATGCTTCAAACACTGCCTACCATCCACCTGCTGGGTCTCATAAGGAACAGGCACATCCACTTCTTTAACTGGAACATTCAATAGAAAATAAAATAAAACAGATTTCAGAACAATATTATTTTGTAGAAGAGGTTGCTGACAGGTAACTTAGGATTCAAATCTAGTAGACGTCAGCTGGACGTTATGTTCAGCAGACAGTAGCATTAAATACACAGTCAAGATTAAGGCTATTTTTAATATCATTGTAAAAACAAAAAGATTATCAAATAAAGATGAGGAACTCAGTGGTGCAACAGACAAATACAATAGTGTCCAGTGTAGTGGATCAGAAAAGTCTGAATGCAGGATTTTCTTTAAAATCTCTATTATTTCAGCCCACTAAGTACAGACTTTTTGCCAAATACAAAAATGAAGTCAAAATGCTAATGGTGAGACTGTGGTCCACTGAAGCCCATGGAAAAATCTTCTCTTTGCCTGGGGGACAGGATTCATTTCAGACAACTTGGCACCCACATGCCCAAAGCTAGGCTTGGGAATCTAGGGAAGGTGCAGCCTACGCCATATGTCTATTATCAAGATCACTGGTTTTAAGTCTTACACAAATCTATAGTCTCCCTCACTATGGAGTAAATACAGAAAGACAGTTCATTAGAAAACTAACACAGATATGAAATATTGCCACAATATGTAAATATTTATAATGCAGAGATTATGCATACACAGAACTATGTAAATGATATAACTGGCTCATATATAAACAGCCAGTTTTATTCATTTTATGTCTGTGTGAGAGCAAGAAATATGAACTGAAGATAAAACCTGGAAACAAAAATAACTCCACAGGTCCTGTCAAAGTCTATCTTCAACTGATCTATGTTCTTTTAAGAAGAACACCCTTAAATTATTGGAAAAAATGCCTCAAAAGAGAGTAAATTGTTAATGACACGATCAGAATAAGTTATGATTTTGTTCTGAGGAAGCACTATAATCATATCTGATAATAAACCTTCGAGAGATCTCCACCATCTTGCCTAGCAGTGATTTATATATTAGGTAAAGTGTGCAAGACACTTAAGTAATAAATGAAGAGATTGTCTCTCTTTCTGTCTGGATTAAAGTTTGATTGAAGTGGTTGAAACAGACTGGACATAATAGCATTAAATATGATTTACCAGTTCCTTGGAGAGTATTTTCTGCCTGAACAAGGCAGAAGTTACACGAAGTAGAAAGCATCCCCGAGTTTTTCGCTGTGAACTTGCTGTCACATGAATTAATATCTTCATTGTCTTTAGGATCTATCTTTGGGTTTGAAATAAGTACCTTTTCCTCCAGCACAGATTCCTAGAATGTAAATATGTAAGAGAGAGAGTTAACTTCTTAAGGGAAAAAGACTTTGCTGGTAGAAAGTATAGTTAAGAGATCACAGATTAAATCTACATGTTCACACTAAGATGTACAAGTTCATCCTGGGCATATACACCTATGCTGAGGCTATGTCACTGATGCAGGAAATAGGGAAGGGACTAACTGGTCTCTGCAGCTGCTATTGGCAACAGGTTTAGTTCCTCCTGGAGCAGCGCTGCACTTATCCACAGGAGGTGGCTTAAACACATTGTCACCAGTCAATAACATAGAGAAGATGGAAGGGGCAGGAAAGTTGTCTAGTCTTTAGCTGAAGTGCACATAGTCAACACATGAGGCTGATTTTCACTTGGTGTTCATAATTGCCAAATGAGTCTGGTGCTGGTCCTGTCTTAAGGCAAATATAACCTGGGGCACCATTTCATTAGGCAGAAATGGAATTCCAGGGGTGATCCTTACCGGAAATGCATACTTCCTGCCTTCTCTTGTAAATGGTGTGGATATGGGTTCATCCATTCTAGCTGGATTTGCATGTTCCAGAGGTAATAAAACTTGATCCTGAGCATTAAGCTCTGAAAGGTACAACATGAAGTTACAATATTTCCAGTCCTGCTTCCCCCCCCCGCCCCCAACTTGACTGTAGCTTTTTCTTTAGCTCAGTCAAGAAGGTTTAAAGATACTTATAGTTTGTATAACTTAGTTTTGCCCTACACACTCCTCGTCACGCAACAGAAGCTGACATGACCAATGACCATATTTATTCAGTTATCACCTTGGGTATCATCCAGTTGCATGGCAGCAATTCTCACGCCCACTTCCTGAAGTTTCTACGCTTTTATTCTCTTTCTTCATCTCTGCATAGCTGCTGCCTCAACAACACAACTTACACCTTTGCGACACCTTCTTGCTAATCCTGAACAGGACCTGGTACCAAAGCCCACACTAGAGGTAACCAAGGAACAGATCAACATCACGAGTTCTCTCTCATGGGCATGATAGTCCTCTTCTGAAAGATCATTTGAGCTGCTCCAAGGAACAACTGAGACTTCAACTTTTGCCATAAGTCATGCAGTTTGACTAAGCAGTCACAAACATGGTTTGCTACAGAGATCTTTATTGGGTACCTGTGTTTTTGCAGTCTTTAATGATAAAGACTGAGCCTGTGGTTTGATGAGCAGCACCACACACTTTCTTGGCCACCATTTCAGACTCATCAGGACCTTGCACACCAAGGGATGGCTCCAAACCTGGCAATGCCTCTGCCTGCTTCTGGTACTGTCCCAGTGTTCTCTTGCTCTCAGTAGAAAAGCTGTAAACAGACAAGGAATTAATGCTTGGGGGTTGGCTTTGTGTTTCCAAGTTAATCATGATAAATCTATATGAAATCAATAAAGGTATGAATTAATGCTTGTGGTAGTGCTTGATAGTACCTGTGGAGTGCCCACATGCACATACGTTTTTAAACCAGCAAATTAGTAAAGTCAGAAGCACCCTGAAGAGTGTATTTTTCCTCTCCTTTCCCCTCCCTCTCACTTGACACTGTATTTTATAGAGTCAGGTTTTTAATCTTCATAGATGAGAACAGTAGGAGACTGAAGGAATCATCAGCATTGAAAAGGCAAAACCAGGGTCAAACTCCAAACCTGTTTGCCTCCCCCGTTTCCAATCTGTGATACTGTAGCAGATTCCAATAGATCTCATTCATTTTTCCACTTCAAACATAGCATTGCAACTTTATGGACATTTCAGACATCAGATACTGAACATGATGGTGACATTGAACTTTCTAAACAGTCTCCTTACTGCAAAAGCATAAAACAACACAATTCATATTCACAGACTTTTCTGTTTGCGACACAAGTTCTGGAATACACATTTGAGTAAGTCCAGAAAAAACAGTGATCTACATGCAGGTTGTTTTGGTTTTGTTGGGGTTTGGGGACTATCTTTTTTTGACTACAATAACAGTTTAGAAAGTTAAACATATTCTCAAAGAGATTAAAATCAACAATAATACAGTGTCTAGGAGCTAAATCCCCGTTCAGTATTTTTTCTTAATGACTATATAGTATTCACCACCACTAGTGATTAGGGGCTTCAAATTAAGTATCCCAATTCAGAAGATGCATTCCCAGTTCTTAGCTGAAAGCTTGTCTATTTATAGTAATTACAAGTTTCTGTATTCCTTACAGCATCCATTAACAAAACTCTAAACCAGCAGCTTTCCCTGTGTGTTAGCAGTATATTTATTATTTCAGTTTGCTTTAATTTTTAGGTGTATTTTCCAGTCCTGCTTATCAACTGTCTTCCTGATCAATATAAGATATGAACATACCTGCACTGGTGGACAGATAGTGTAATTTCCACTCTGCACTTTTACACAAGGAGGAGATCTATGCACTGTCACACAGCAGCCAGATTTTGGGTGTGTCATGAGTTCCACCAGGCCCCCTCTGCTCTAGACTGATGCCAGTATTCACTGTTCTCCTATGAGCAGGCTTGTCAGTAAAAAGAAGTGAAAGCACAGCCAAGAAACCTTTTAGGGATTTCTGTGACTTGTAATCAATAAACCCATGAATTATAGATCAGTTCTGTGCAGGGATTTATTTGAAAGCCTTTCCCTATGGGGACTTAAGTAAATGCACAAACCTGACTCACCAGTGTGCTAACGGTCTGGGTAACACTGAGCAGAAAGGGGTTTCTAATTCATATAGATATGTATTTGCCTTTAACTACTTATTTTATCTTTCTGAAGCAGACTAGATTTTGTTCATCTGAGTCTGCTTTGGAAGACTGCTGTTGTGAGCAGTGTGGGTATTGCTGGGTCCTCATCTGCATTGCTTAGCTCCTCCAGCTCACTGGGAAGCAATGGGTGATACAGCACCTGGGGAACAGGAGTCAGTGCTGAACTCCTGAATTACCACTGGCTGTGGGCATTTTACATGACATTTCTATGCTCCAGTTTAAGCATAAAATTAAGCCCCATGTAGTACTTCCATGATTAAATCCTAAACGAAACACAAACCTGCTCTGAGGGGTTAAGTGATACATAGGCTCAGAGCCAGAGGAGACAAAGGAGTGAGTGTCACCAATTAAATCAATACATTTCCACTCATTCTGTATGGGTATCCTGAGGTCTAATTAATAGGTAGTTGCAAAGTGTTTTGAGACTGTAGTTAAAAAAATGAAAATGTGAACTATCATTAGCAGTTGTGTAGCAGCATCAAAAAATATTCAGTATTTCATGATTTCATATTCATAATGCTATGTAAAGTAACTTTCTTAGGCCCGATGTCAAACTCCATTTGTTCCCAGCATTGCAGCGACAGGCCCCAGTCCCACAGACTTAGATAATACTGCATTTTATACTGCAGAGAATCATGGTGAAATATGTTAACCCACTTGCACAAAAATGCCGTGTTTGAAATTAACATATAAAGCCTGCAAGGACTGGCTTTCTTGTAGCCCAGAGGATTGTGACACTGCAAACAGGAGTGTGGAGCCATCTAATGAAGCACAACTGCCTGGGGAACAAATATTACTCCACCTTTTGCAAACAGAATTCAGTAGTTTATTACTCAGTGCAGCCCCTTCCATGTGCAATAAGCTTATGGTGGCAGACCAACAGGGCTTTTTTCCAGCAGGAAACAAACTTGTCCAACTTCTAATGGCAAATCCAAATCAAAGCACTACACAATTACATATACATGTGTATAGGCACAGATATATACATAAGCACAGACTAAATTTCAGGATTATGGCTCAGATTTAGTTTGTTCTACTGAAGGAGTTTATATTTGTGACACACATAAGAACTGAAATCACACTGTAACTCCCTGTAACCACCAGGAGATAGCGGGTCTTGTTTGTTTTCTGATAAAGAAAAGTAACACTGATAAACAGTGCAGTAGATGTAAATACTGACTTCCTGATCAAATTCAAGATTTCACTTAAACCACTTCTTTTTTCCCCCTGCACAGAAGTGTGCTTCTTTTTAAAGAATGGAAAGATCTGAAATAAACACACTATTTCTCACAGATATATTGAAGTGATGAATGTATCCTACCTCAGGAATTTAGTCAGTGTTATGAAAAGGATCTCCAGCTATGGACCCTCACACCTTAGTTTACTTGGTGGTGTTCACCAACTTATACCCTGTTACATCATGCAATAAGCTGGTCCCTGCCCTGAGGAACTTACCATTTTGGACACCAGATGGGAGGCTGGGCATATGGAGGACACAAATAAACAATAAGGCAATTTGTCAGAATGATAAGCAGGGATCTTGATGCATCAACTGCTTGAACACAAAGGGTTTCAAAACTTACCATTATAAAACTCTCTCTTGGGAGCATTTAAAGCTCACACAATTATCTAGGACATAGCTGCCATCTTCTCCACTGGACTGGTTCCTACTTTCAGCTATTGCTGTGGAAAGGGTTTCACTTACCCCTCATATTTCTTGCTTTGTTTATTCTTTAGCTGGACACAACTGTCCCTATTCCCTGACAGATCAGGCCTTTCTGCGTAGGCTGTAGACTCTGCTGAAGAGGAATATAACTTTGGGCTAGAAATAAGTCTCACTGTCTTCAACTTTGTTTCTTCTTCAGCTGCTGAGCTCCTTGTAAGCTAGAAGGAAAAGGTAACATGTGAGGTTTCACCTGTGTTCCTCGGCTGTACTGTCAGCTCTTCACTTTGCTATTGCCCACTCAAAGAACCCACCGACACATCTAGTGACTGTGATTTAGTAGCCTCTTCCTTCCCTGCCAAATCATGCAGCTTCTCCTGGAGTTGTGCTGTCAAACGCTGCATCATTGAGATTTCTCTTTGCTGCTTTAATATGAGTTTTCTTTCCTGATGGGCCGCCCTGTAGATGTTTTGCAGGTGCTGGATTTCTGCCTATGCAAAGTGAAGAAAGAAAAAAGCCTAAGAGCTAAGATAACAAAAAGAGAAACCTACTTAATATAACACTCTCAAAATATCCTGAGAATTCAATACGCAGGTTTGTTCCTTTTTCTGTAAAGGATTTTGTAGTTTTATTTTTCAGTAATGATAATTGGGACATACCCATGAAAACTAATGGCAAACAAGGGGATGTATTTCACGGCCTGAAGGATGGGATGTCCGAGAGGTGAGACCTTTGGAAATGAATTATCTTTAGGTCATTCAAAACTCTGGGGTGCTTGTCATTTGCACAGGAATTCCTTGAAGTAAAGGAGAGGCTTGTACCACATAAGGAGCAGGACAGAAATTTTCTGACTAGCAAGTGTAATTATGAGCCCTGCATTCCTCTCAGGAGCGGAGGAACTGGGACTATAAAATTAGCTGTCAGATTAATACAATGTACTTCAACATCAGAAGCATAAATCTGCATATATCAGTGGAATTCTGCATTATCTGTTTTATTGTTATGGCGCAAACAGAAAAGTCCACAAAAAACGTAGAATAGTAGGGAAAAAATAGAAAAAGAAGAAAAGATGTTTTCTTTTCTGTAGGACGTACAGGCTGCTGGCGTGGACTCGAAAACGCCCTCACGGAATGCAGGAAGCAAAGCAGAATAATGCGTGTGAAAAGACACCAGTGACTTCTTCAGGAAGCAAACCCCTGTTGCTCCAGCAGCTCCCCATGTCGCATCCTCCCGCTGTTCAGAAGCTGAAACCCAGCCCCTCTTGCTGCAGCAGTACCTGCTCCTGTTTCAGCTCCATCAGGATTTCGCGCTGCTTTGCGGCCATGGCTGAGGCTCCCTCACTATCCCGCAGGTTTTCCAGGCAGCTGGAGACCAGAGAAGGGTGGGACAACAATCAGATAACTAAATACCGTTCATTTAACACTCTTCAGACAGCAATGCCAGGGACAGCAGCTTGGGAAGCGCCAGTGGCTGTGGAGGGCTCTGCTGGACTTGGGGGACATCTCACCGCCCCGGGGCCATATTGCCAGGAGCCCTCCTGAGGCAGCCAGACCTTCCTCGAGCACCCAGCGCCTGGCACCGCCTGGTGAGGGGTGCCATGAGCTGGGGGGCTCTAGCTGTACCCCACGGTGCCCCAGCCCGCTCAGCGCCGAGGGATGCCTTGCACCGGGGGCTCTCACCATCCCTGGCAGCACCCGAGCACAGCCTGCGCCAGGGGACATCTTGCGCCTGGGGTGTCTCACGGCCATGCTGGCGCTGAGGAGAGGCTCACACCACACGAGGAGGGAGCTGCAGCGTGGAGCTCAGCTGTGCTCTGGAGAGAGGGAAGCTGCACGGACTCCTCTCCTCCTGCGCTTACTCATTAAGAGGATTCTGTATTTGCTCTTTTCCCCTCTAAGACCTGCTGTCCCCGCTGAGAAGGGCCCCGCCATGGCTGGTCTGTGCAGTCCTGCCCCGCGCCTCCCCTCACCGTTTCTGGTGTCCCAGCCAGGCCAGCTCAGCCCTGGCTTTCTCCCGGAGAGCTTTCTTGCGGAGCTTGAGGAGGGCAGCGTGGTGCCGAGCTCGCAGCTCCTCTCCCCTCAGGCACTGCTCCGCCATGACCAAGCTGAGACGGCAGAAGGTGCTGGAGCCTCCATAGAGCCGGCCGACCTCGCTCCACTGGGGACAGAGCAGAGCGCCGTCCTTGTTGGTGAGGTGAGAGCTTGACGTAGGGACTACAACCCAAATAACCCAAAACAAGCACCACACACTAGTGTGCGAACTGGTGTCACCTGGCTGTCCGAGCTGGCCTGTTCGCTGCTTTCTTTGGAGTCATCCCCTGCCAAGGCCTCGTCGTGGCGCAGAGCCACCAGAGGCGATGACAGGTTAAAGGCTTGATGGCTGCGCAGTGGCTCGCTGTGCTCTGCCGGCAGGGATCCTGAGGGAAAAAACCATTGCTCTGTAAGGGAAGGCAAAAAAGACTCCAAAACCCAGTTCCCACAGTACGTGAGTTCACACCCATTCTGGAGTTCAAGGAGCCTTTGCAAAGAGTTGGCAGCTGGGCCCATGCGCTGCCCGCAGCAGGAGCCCGAGGACAGCACCCCACAGCTCTTCGCCGACGGGAACAAGTTATGGGCATTCACTATCAAGTGAAATCATGACAAACTGGTAAAAACTAAAAAGGGCAAGTAATTGGCAGAGTAAATAACACTCAACTTCGAAGATGATCTTCTGTAGAAGAGTCAGGAGTACAAAAGGAGACTGCTCTGGTTTAAATATGCATAATGAATAGAAGTATTTAGGTCAAAACTTCCACAATCAAATTAATGAGCTTTGTGATTCCGTGTTCCAGCCATGCTACAAAGTGCTGCTGTTTGCCCAATACCACCAAATCCTTTAACTTAGTGTTCACCTTCTTGAAGCACTGAGGGATAAGAACCCCTTTCTCCCAGAGGTTTTCTTTCTTCTCCTATTTTGGGATCCACTGGACTGTGGTGTCTTTTGGTCTTCAATGCAGATGGTTTCAGTGAACACACCTCTTGCTTACTGAAGGTAAGAAAGGAAACATTTTCTCATTGCAGTTAGATATGTTTTCAATTCCAGCTTTCATACTTAAGTCCTCTGTGAAGGCTGAATCTATCTCAAACCAGAATGGAGCTCATTTTTATGCAATACTGGAAGTTTTACCTGTGCAGAGGCACCTTTCTGGTAATTGTATGACTCTAGAAGCAGTTCTCCAGTCTTTAATCTATGCCACTTGAACATAAAAATGTGCACATGCAATATTGTCGTTCACACCAAGGTATATGACGGTAAAGCAAAATGAGGAAAATTGTATTTTCCCCACAAGTTTCAAAGGGGTTTCTGTCTTACAAAAAAGTGCAAAATCTCCCGCAACACTGGAAAGGTATTTATGCTATTGCATAAATTGGAGTAGAAAGACTGTACTACAAAGATGGGTATTTCACAGCAGAGATCTGCATGAATAAAATGGTCCATAGTCTTAAAGATAATGTAATAGCCATGTAAGCTGCTTTTAAACAAACATCCACTTCAGAAACACACTGCAAATGCTTTAGTGCTGCAACTCATTCATGTAGCCAAACCACAGGCTGAACCACTGCAGTCCCTCGTTGCATACTGCCTCCTGTACCTGCCAGCTGTGTTATCACCTTCTGGTCGGTGTCCTCTTTGTGTTGGCTCTGCATGGTCCAATCTTGGCACACAAGGACAACTGCCCTTGGAGCTACTGCACTCCTGCAAACACAGAAATTGTCTGTAGACCTGAATGATCTGTCTGAAAGGCAGAACTTCTAAGCTTTCTTCCCTCACCTACTTGGGAAAGCTCTTTGTTGTAGATGATGCTTTTCATACACCAATAATTCCTTAAGAGTTGGATTAACTAATGAGCTGGATACTGCTCACAGTGAAAAGCCTGTGTGGGCATATGGAAGTAAGGTAGTGTAACAGCTCACAAACTGTCATCTATTTAGAGCTGCTTTCATGGGAGTCGGAGCACTGTGTTCATCCTAAAGGCTTTTAGGAAAAACCCTAGAGAGGTTGCTTCTGTCCAACCTGTTCCAACATATTGAGAGACATTGATTGAGCTGAAGTATCTGCCAAAGTAAATACTCCCAACGATGTAACGAGAGCTTGGAATGGCACATGGGGTCTGAGCTTGTGCTTGTATATATGGGGCTGAATTCTTACTCTAAGAAATAGACACCAAAGTCCATCAGTCCCCAGCTGACTGCAGAATCTGAGGCTGGAAGGTAAACAACAAAAACTTCAGCATCCTGCTTACTTGTGGATTTTGTTTGTCTTTGAAAGGATACTTATCTCTTGAGGACTTAAATACCTCTTCAATTTTACAGCAAAACCAGCCACAGACACCAAAAGCTGCTGGACCAAGTGATTTCAGATCACCTGTCCAAGTAACAGCCTAAGGGACTCCATTACCTGAGAGACTTGGGCACTTCCAAAAAATTACCCTGATCTAGAGCTTTTAATCTTTTGATTGAGGGAAAACAAACAAACAAACAAACCCCAGTGGGGATTGTAGGAACATTTTGCTGAAGCCAGAATTGGTAACACAGGAGCTGAAATGATAACTTACCCCTGAACTGTGCTGAAGCAGGTCATTCAAACACCTCTGGCTTTCTTGAACCTTTAGCTGTGCCTTCTCCCTCAGCACTGTCAGCTGCTGTCTCTGTTGCAGCTGATGGACCTGTGTTAGGAAATGATGCACTATAAATGATATTTTCAACCAAGTCAGGTGTTTCCTCAGAGCTGGGGAGCAAAGGGCAGCAAATTCCAAGAGAAGGCAGCCCTAGCGTTGCACGGCCAGCAGAGCAATGCATTCTTGCCCCTCAGTGCCAGACTAGGATCCCCAAATAGCAATTTAAGGCTGGCACCTCCTCTTTACAGGTACATGGGCTTTATAAATGTGATGCAGAGTCAGCTGATGCCAACTGATTATATCCTAAACACATGTGGACTGGGGGAGAGCTAGCACCTTTTTACCTGAGATAGCAGAACTTACATTGCTCTTTGCTTGTTGAATCAGTCACTTACTGTACCTTCAGTTTGTGAGCCAGTAATAGGGAGGATTGCCACAAATAGTCCAGATGGCTCCTGTGTTTCTCTTCCAGTTCTGTGCAGCCAGGATCTCCCTCACCTGCAGAAGCTTGGGAAACAGATGGTAACAGTCACCACTTCTTAATTTAACAAATCTGTGCTCTGTTTAGTGAGTGCTTGCTGAATAAAGAGTTAACCAGAGGGAGGCAGTGAAAGCAGATTCCTCAGGCTCCAGTTGCTGCCCTGAACCAGTTTGTATGCTGTTGAAGTCCTTTGGGATTAAAGCATTTGCTAAGTGTTTTGCCAGCAGGGCCGACTTGCTGTGTCATCACTGATGCCTGTAGACCTTGTAACTAATCTAACAGCATTGTGGGATTCTCAGTGGGGTCCCAGGTCACTTCTCAGCACTCTTCTGCATTTCAGGCCTTACTGTACTTCTCAAAACATGCCTGAGTCCTAATACATGGACATAAACAAGGGACCACCAAAAGGGGAAGGGTGGATGTGTACATTGTTCCTAAGTACATTTTCCTTTTGAATCCTCCCTGGGCCTATTTTTGGAAGCCTCCCAGATCTGACATCTGCCTTTATTCCCAGAATAACTTTCCTGCATGCATTTACTTCTTCTAACATATATGAAGAAGGAAAATGTCGCTACCTACGTCCTGTCAAGAAATCTGTTAGCATAAAGTCCTGCAAGTACTGGGGAGAGGGGAAGAGGTAGGACTCAAGAGGCCCTATGTCAGGAAATTGAAGCACTGGGGAGTAATTCTTGTTCTAAGTGTGAAGTTCAGAACATGGGTTATTGCCACTCTTATTATTCCTACTGCTCCTTCACTGCACCAACAAGAACAGACCCACTAATTACAGAAGAAGAAAATCTTCCTAACCTGGCCACCTCTTTGGGAGCTCCAGCAACACCACTGGAGCTCCCAAAGCTCCTCTCTGTCTTGCAGCTGCTCCCAGTACAGGGTCCCACTGGATTTCTCTCTTTTGTCACAGAGGGAAACAAACCCATGAGAAAACCTTTCAATTTAAGTGGGGAAAGAACTCTTGTTCCAGGTGCTCCTATTTCACTGCTGCTTCCTTATTGTGACTCTCCTGCCTGTCTTTTACAGTACAAGTGATGTAATGTTTACCAGTGATATGTTCTTGGCTGCTTTGAGCTCCTCAGATGAATTGCTAAGCTTATGCAAACAGGTTGCGTGTTTACTCTGTGCTGTGCCACTGTCACAGCAACCAGAGCCATAAATGAATTGAAGTATGGGTCATAAATAGAAATAGGTTTGATTTGGAAACTTGAGATAAAACCTGTATCCCCATCCAGATTGTCTGAATTCAAATTACCCCAAGCCTCAGGATAAGCCCATGACATGCAAGGATTGAATTTGCTGTGAATACTGAAGGATCTTGAACATGGAAGGAGCAGAGACGTGGGCTTCTTTGCATGCCAGGATGCTTTTTGTTTTCACGTGGATGTGAGTGAAATAAAATGCTAATGCTTCAAGCCTGGTGCAGATTTTCTATTAGAATGCTGCTGTGTTTTTATAAACAGCTTGATTGCAAATGTCACCTCCGACTGTTACTATGGGAGCCTTTTCTTAACCCCCTACTTTTCAGAATCAAGAGACTGATAAAAATCTCATCTTTTCCTTCAGTAATGCATAGCTCCTGGTTCTGAAGGGTTGTTTGAAAGGGCAAAATCACTGTGAATTACCTAGAAATCACATTCCAAATAAAGAGTTGATCCTTTTTAAAAGATCCTTGGTTTTCCATCAGTTTTGAAGACTGATTCAGACTCTTTAATGCATATACTTACCAGAGATGATTTAGTGAAATGGTGTATTTAGGAAAATCCTGTGGGTGAAAGAGCTGTTGTTTCTACAGGGAAGTTTTATTGCTGGTTTTAAGCAAGGTAATAGAAAAAAGACAAGTGAAGAGCTCTTCAGTGGCTATGCAGACAGCCCATCACTTTCAAAGCCAGCTGAGCAAGCCTCCTTCAGAACTAACAAATAAGGTCATTTTATAAAGAAAAATATTAAAAGCTAAACTTACTGATGTCAAATTGTCTGAGTAGCTTTTAATACTAATATGGGCCATTGTGAAGCATGGTGATCTATTGGGATAGAGCTTAAGACTGGCAAGTGTTTTCAGTTTGTGCCTCAAACTGAACAATGTTGTTCTGCTCAAAGCTTGGCCAATGGTACTAACATCAAAGTAAGAAGTTTGTTCTGGTCTGTTTTCACTCCTTTTGAACATAATTTTCCTAATTGTGGCTATTTCCAGATGCATTTCTTGTGCTGCAACATCCTGCATTAAAGAAAATACCATCTGGCTAAACTGCACGTCCTCCTGTGCTATGATGAATGGGGTTTCTGCATCCCCAGATAGCTTCAATGTACATACACTCAGTCTTTCAAAAAATGCCATTTATTAAATCACTTTCCGCTGCACCTGCAGAATCTCAGCAAAGCCCTGTAGAATCTGTGACATATAATTAAGAAAGCTGGGCTAAAAGTCTCATTTTTCTAATCACTTGAAGCCAGGCAGAAGCACTTACTGCTGCTTTACTCAAGGACAGCTTTTCCTCTTTCTGCCCGTGTCAGCAATTAGTCCAAACCAGTTATTACCAAAATAGATACTTGCAACTTCAGATGTAAGCACAACTTTGACTACATTGCCTGGAATTGTTTGAAGATGGGGTGTGAAGAATCCTGACATGCTACTGTGGGAGGGAGCAACAGATCCAGAAGGAGTTGACCCATTCGATACCCAGATCAGGGCAATCCTTCTCTTCTTTAGAGCTCAGTTGCATTATTATTTTAGGCTGCTCTTCAGGTAAGGGAAGGGATGGGTGAAACACCACCAAGGCATTTCAGTACCTTGTTAGTGTGCAGGAACTGAGCTGTAGTGATGACAGGGAAGTGGAGACACAGAAGAGAGATTTGCTAACCCCTGGTCGGAGCTGAGATATGCAGCTCAGGTGACCAGGATGGCAGTTTGGCCCTTCTTCAGCAAGACGTGTGAGCCAAGAGCAATCCCTAAGCAAGAGACTCTACACTTGAAGGCTGTGCTCGTTTACTCAGGGAAATCAATGGGCTGCATTCTCGAGTACCTCAGAGAATCTGTATCTCCACGCCTGCTGAATCAGTTTCTTCTCTATAAATACACGTGGTATCCCACTTGGCACTGAAAGCTAGCTGCTTGCTAAGCAAGGGGATTAATGTGGTCTGTGCTGCTCCTGTCCCCTGCAGGTTTTTTATATCTAAATCCTCTGGTGTGGAGGGTTGGCCAGAGTTCAGCTGCCAGCCAGATGTTGCAGCACATGGCAATACCTCACCCTGCTGCTACCCCTTCCACGTGTGGTGTATCACACAGCAGCAGAGCAGCTCCTGTTGCAGGCTAGCAGGAGGGAGCTGGGCCCAAATCTGGACCTAACCAGGACTCTGAATTTCCATGCAATGTTCCTTCTATTCCCTCAACCCACTATACTTGCAGTATGGATACCACAGCCCTAGGCCGTATGGCAAAGCAACACCCGATGGCACGGATGAAGAAATGCATGTGTGTGTTCACATGCTGTGCAAGTGGTATTTCACAAGGAACTAGACACAAGTAGCATAGAAAGGACATAGTCCTGAATCTGATGCACACCCAAGCTATAGGATGATTTATCATCAAATGCAAAATGCAAAGAGGCAAATGCAGCCTCTGTGGGGATGCAAAGAAACTAGTTCAGAGGGAGAAAACTGATATCGAAAGAAGTGAGAGCAATTCTCTTGAGCCATTCTCGGGTTGTCTGCCACGTCTCTATGCTTCGACACTGCCATCACTGCAGACTGCCTGAGAGATGCTTGGAGGCTGCTGATGGAGCTTACTGCAGCACCATGCAGAAACTTCATAACATACAAAAGCCAGTGTAGGATTTTGAAGTGAAACACGAGGAGCTGTCTTATCTCAGCACTATCCATCAGAGGCCAATTAGCTGAAACCAGGCTGTTACACTGCTCTCATTCCACGAATTCAATCATTTCTCTCTGCTAGAAGCAAGAAGGCAGCTCCCTCTAGTGATGTGAGAGAATATGTCAATCCGCAGTGAAGGGGGAAGATGTTACATAGAAATATATTTTCTTTGTAATCAGGTTAAAATTCTGCATTTTGAGAACAATGGAGACCACCTCATTTGCTTTCCTAATGCAAGTTACTTCAAACCAGTGTCATGCTTAAACTTCCACAGCTAGAAAATACGTCTTTTTTTTTTAACAATTAATTTCAGCTTAGACCTTGTTCTCTCTCAAATACAAAAAGGGAACACAAGTCTGGCCCGATGGAAAGAGCTTTCTGGCTCATTCAGTCCCATCACAAGGGCCCTTATCTGTAGGAAGGGGCACAAGCAAAATGATTTTCTTGTAAATTGCCAAGTTCCCTTATTTAGTAGCAATAGTGAAACTGGAGGCTGGGGGCTGTAGTGAGAGGTGTGCTATCAAGGGAAGTACAGCTCATCTCCCCAGCTCTCTGGGGAAGAGATCTGGTGGACTGGCAGGAATGATGGAAAGATTTTATGTAGTGGTGTCTCTGAGACAAGCAGAACGCGCAAACCACTTCCCCACCAGCTCACTTGGTTATAGCAGGTTTTGTGCCTGAACTGGTTTGAGATGCACATAAAAGCTCTGTGAAATACTTCGCAGTGATGCCTGTGAGCCGATTTGTGTTCCTCACAGGTGTGCTTACAGCATTTGCAACTCTGGAGTTTATACTGGCTGTGTTTAGAAAGAAAATGGAACAGTTCAGGACAGGTTCACTGTCTTACTCCACACAGTAAACAAACGCTTTGTGAGTATCTGCTTCTTACACTCTGCTTTATTGTGTCTGAAAATGAAAATGGATATTTTGTCAAGTATGTTTACTACAGAATATTTTTCTTGTCTTTGGCTCATCAAGTAGGTGATGTGGGTATCTTTTAAAGATAGGTATTTATGTTTTGCAGCAGTTGTATAATTGCACATCATTACGCTGCATGTGCACAGTGACTTCTGTGTTCACGCAGAACACAGTCAACTGCTGGTGTGACGCCTCAAGCAGACAATACAGCCTTGTGTCTGAATGCCCTTTCCCTGGTAAGAAAGAGTAGTGAACAGATCCACTTGTGACCCATATTTCAAACCCACATTGTCTTCAGAATGACAGTTCTGTGCCTCATCTGCAGCAGCATGGCCCGGAGTGGACCTGCTGGCTCACAGTCAAACCATGGGCTGGAGCTCCAGTGCTGTCAGTGCCTGCAAATGCTCAGAGAAGGTTCAGGCTTCTCCTGGCATAGACACAAGGCAGCAGTTCCTATTGTTCCTGTAGTGAATAGTAGATGGCAGGGACTTTTTGCCAGATAGCTTCCAGAATTGGGGCCTGTAGTTATTAATATTAAATAAATGCAGTGTCTTTTGCTTATGGTTAACACTTCAGACAACAGACTCACAGTCCAATCATGTGAGATGCCCTCCTAGCCCCTGGGGGGTGGGCAGAAGCCTGGTAAACAACGCTGGCTTCAACACCACCTCAAAATCCAATATTACCTATAAAATTTTGTGGGGAAAACAATGAAGAATCCTTAATAAGAGCAAAGGCTTTTTGTAAGTACCCTCTTTGAGGAAAGGTTATCTGATCTTGTTCTTTTGTCTCGGAAAAGCCCTTAAAACAATGCACCATCTGCTGCTGTTTGGTGGAAGCCAGCAGAGATCTCTTCAGACAGAGCAGCCTGGTGCTGCTGTTTGCCACTTAACCCTTTCGGCCACAAACTTTCCCTTGTTTCCAGGCAGAAGTTTGTTGGGGCAGAAGAGGCGATGCCCTGCAGCCACCCTTCCTTGGCCAGCCCTGCAGGGTCCTTGAGCACATACCTCATCAGCCTGCATCCTCTGCTAGCCCCTGTAAATGTTTGTGCCTTGATGTCTCTCACTATGTAAGTAGGATAATATCCCACACTTATGTGATGTGGTAATCATGAAGAATTAATTTCGAGGCTCTGGGAGACCTTCAGATGAAGCTGAAAATGTCTCCAATCTAAACAAGGGTTTGTTCCATCTGGGGCCATCTATAGCTGTCATGGTGTAACTCAGCATGGGAGCAACCTGTGAGGTGATGCTCTGCTGCAGTCATACCAGTGAGACAGCAAAAGAACTTCTATTGCATTTCTTTAGTGGGCTGTATCTGTTAAATTGGACATGAATGTTGAGGGGACACTTTTACATATATTCATCCTTCACCTGCAAAATCTGAAACGTGACCCGGCTGTTTGAAATTCCCCCTCGCCCCAGAAGTATTTTCACTCCTAGTCAGAGCCATTAGCAGGAATTCTCTTGCAATGAAGGACTATTAATTCTTTAGCAATGGCATAAGAAGTACCTCAGAGGGCACTGAGTAACCACTGTGTTCTACACTGTGGGAAGTGCCACCTTACCATGGTCCTGCTCACAGCCACCGTAAGCCTCAGCTCCAGCACTCAGAGGGGAGGAGGGCTGTAATCCCCGGCTGTGCCATGTCCTCAGGCTCTCTCCAGGAGACCCATTGGCAGTTTCCTCTCGATCCTGAACTTTAGGCTCCCACCAGCAGTGATTCCTCTGAGCTGTGAGTTCTCTCTGCAGACTGTGCCAAGGTAACAACAATTACTCAGAGTGTTTTTGAGATGGTGCATGTGTATAAGCAATCTTTTGAAGTAAAATACTGTTATATTATCAAAGCTATTATTTATTACATTTTGGTAAATGGAAACAAAAGGCTCACTTAAAAGTCATACTGTACCTTGATGTTGTCAGTAGAGGTAACAACACTTGTCTTTACCTACTCTAATTACTGCTCTGAAAGGGCTGGACAGTTTTCCACCCGTTGGCAAACAGAAACAACCACCTTGCAGTTTTGAAGCTGAATTTGTGAGGCTGCATCATACAATCTGTGCCATGTCAGGACCTGGTTGCACAATCTGGCTCTGAACCTTGGCAAAGCTCTCCGAAATCTTTCAGAAACAGAATACTCTGTTCCGTGTTCCTGGGGCTTGTGCTGAGCATGGCTGTGGCCCAACTATGATTTGCTGTTGATGTACATACTGTAATATTTCACATCAATGTCAGCAGCAAGCCCCATCATTCTGACAAAGATCCCAGCTAACTGGTTTTGCTTTGTTTTGATCTCTAACTCTTTCAGCTTAACTAAAAAGATTAGGAAGGAAGGTGTGAAATGAGCATTTATTGATCAAGCCTCAGCTGAAGCACACACAGGACACTGACACACACTGAAACAGTGACAGATGTTTTCTTTTTTATGCAGAAAAATGAATGTGGAATATATTTTTTAATCAGCAATCAGCTTAGGGAAATCTTATCTCATTTTTCTCCTTAATAAGCTTTTCTTTGTTTTTCATGACCCAGAAACTGCTAAAATGATTAGAAAAGCTTCCACTAACGCGTCTTGGATGTAGTCTTCCAAAAGTGGAAGCAAAGGTGGATGAAAGGAGAGGGAAAAGAGGAGGTAAAAAGCAGTTCTAGCATTCACTGGGCGAAGGCACTGAGTATTGTTTCTGCATTTGTGATGTGAGAGGGTTTTAGCCAATGCCACTGTATCCTTTGGCTCTTGCAAAATGCCCGCTTCTGTTTGGAGAGGCTGATGCTGAGGTCCAAATCCAGCCCTGCCAGTTCCCTGGGAAGGCTACTACCAACACCAGTGGAAGTCAATGTGGATTCTACAGACAATACTGAGATTACATGGGAGCAGCCAGCAACCCCTCTCCTCCAGGCACAACCAGCTCTGTGGCGGGCATAACCCATCACAATTCCCAGATTGCCTCTTTGGATTTGGCTAAAGAGAAAAAGCATTATTAGGTCTACAGTGGGAGGCAGAGCTGGGATCTAACTGCTGTCTCTCAGGAATGTAACAGAAGCCACTTGTATAGGTGACTGCAGCAAAGTGAGGATGAAATTGCACACACATTTGCTGGCGGTTTGGAGAATTCCCATCAGTGAATCATTTGCATGAGCAACACATCTCCATCAGCCACCCTGCAGCCGGCAGAGCAGCCGTGCATGAAATGGGAACGTTTCTCATGGAAAGAGGCACCTGCGGGAGTTCTTGCATGAACATGAGTCACTGTTTTCATAGCTATAATTAAACATGTAAACAGAAACCTCTGCTGTCGAAACGGGCTGTGGTAAGATGAAGATGATCAAGAGCTGGTTTTGTAACCAGGATGGCTTGTGTTTGTGACTGAGGCCAGCAAACTGTCAGCTTTTCACAGGTGGCTTTGTTCAGATGAACTCTTGAAGAGAATAACTGTTGTGGCCAACTGTAGACTCATATCTCATTGTCACTGGGAGCAACAGCGGAAGTCAGAGCATAGGCCCAATTCAGCTGCTTTTACTATCACATTTTCTAACCCAGCTCTAGCTACACTGGTGATGCAGGCACAGGTTACTGAGGGCTAAGAACATGGCACTGTCCCTGCCTGTTAGCAGAGTCTTGTAAAGGTGAAGTACAGGCTTCCTTCAATCCCCTGGTGGAGTTCTCTTGGTGCTGGATGATGGGAGCCTCATGTTGTCCTTACTGGCTGTGCTGCCTACCAGTGTGTAAGGACTTCATCCACTTTTGCTTCCCACGAGTGAGTGTGAAGGCTTCAGGACTAAGTCCACAATAAGAACCTAATTCATGTGCAAATAAAAGCCAAGGATAATTAACAGAGGGGCTCTTACTCTGAACCTTTGTATTATCTACTTTACCGGTAACTAAGAAAGCATTAGACACAGGGTGGTCTTTCCTATATATCATGCATTACTGGCACCACTGCTGCATCAGAGGGGCTCTGAACCCAGAGGGAGATGAATCTGGAGTTGTTCACAATACAGCAATGCTTTCCACGTCTAATCTGTAAATACAGTGATATTTTATCTGCAGGTAGCTCTCCTCATCTTTTGAGACAGCACTTGCAACAAGGTTGTGATTTATTGTTTGAGAGGCTTTATTGGTGTTTTTTTCTGTGATGCTCTGAGGACTTTGACTCAAACACATAGAGCTTTGCTTTCTCAGTGATTGCATTGTTCAGGAGATCAGCACAATCTGCCTTATTTCTACTTTGATGCTTGTTGATTACAGCTGAGGGGTTGTTCCCAGTGGGGCCCATGGTGGTTCTGCACCCCCTTCCATCCATTACTGTGAATTGGAGTTGCCTGTGAAGATGTGCATTGAGGCAAGAGTAATGGACCTGCTGTGTTCCCCACCCCGCTGACGTACAGCATGGGCACAGTTCTGACCCTTCACTGCACCCACAGAGTGTCAAGTGCTCCAGTTTTATACAGTTGCCATCTTTATGACAAAACAGCTCTATAATCCTTGCAACTGATTTCATGGAGCAGAAATCAGCCCAACCATTGGGAACATGGTAGTTGTGCACAAAGAGCAGGGTTAACTCAGGAATTCCAGCAGTTACTTGTCATAACTTTTTCAAGCTGAGCTCTCTGGACTTACTGCTCCAATTTTCATTTTCCTCTTATTCATTTTGCACCATAAATCTGTAAACAATTCTGAAATAGAATGCTGTGCCTTGAACCCCACCGTCAGTTACAAACCTGCTCTTCTTTCCATTAGAGCTTTGTGCAGGCCAGCAGAGCCAGCCAGTCCCAGCCCCTGAGGCAGAGCCTGGGCTGGGATCCGGCAGCACTTCATCCTTCTCTCCGAATGGGAATGTGGGGATGCAGAGGCCAGTTTGCTGCACATATGTCCTTTGCTTGATAATGCCTGTCCAGGTCATACTTAATCTTCCAGGGCTCAGGGGATTTATTCTCTAAGGGAAGACCTCTCGGCAGGCACAGAGCCCCTATGAGGCTCTGGCTTTGCCCTTCATTGTGGCTGGATGGGTGCACAGGCTGAGCTGTGTTGATTGTCTCTCCTGCCACCAGACAACCCACCTGGGGCCAACACATGAGTAGGTCTTTTCTCTTTAAGACCAGAGGGGTTTTTGCTGATTGTCATATACATTAAACATTTCATTAACGTGGGCTGCTGAAACCAACCCGCGTTAGTAGTCTTTTTCCTCTAAACTTCCTGCTTCAAACCCTATTTTCCATCATAATGACCATGTGCCCTGTTCAAGGAAACGCAATGTTTGTGAGGAGGTGCTGCTCCACGTACACACAACCAGGAGAGCTGTAGTAAGCAGAATTCTTCACCCCATTTCAGAGCAAAGTGGGTGAAAACAATTACCGAAAACGAATGTCTAGTATTCGGTTGATTAAATCACTCTGTAATCCCCCGCAAGGAGGAGATCAGTGGAGATTTTACTAGGTACTCGCGAAGACAACGCATTTATTCTGCTGGCAGTGCCACCTGGTGGGACACTGCGGGGTTACGCGGGCTCCGCGGGCGCGGAGGGGCGCGCAGTGCTGCTGGTGCCCCCTGG